>NC_056510.1:9169956-9176674 GCF_014905685.2 Nematolebias whitei | reverse complement strand
AATAATAATAATAATAATAATAATAATAATAATAATAATAATAATAACAATAACAATAATAATAATGTTTTCATTGGACAGTTTTCTAATTTTCAATATTTTATCTTTAAATACAGAGATTAAAGAAGGTTGTGGTTTTTTTAAATCTTGTTTGTTTGTTTGTTTGTTTTGCATGGTTGAGTTTTATTTCGTTTTTTCAAATCCAAAAACAAAAAAGTGTTTTCAGAATAGTTCCTGTGGCCTCGCCATAATTTCTGCTGCAGATTTGTTTGTTTGTTTGTTTGTTTAAAGCGCAGACGATCTGAAGATCAGGCATTTCGCCATGGGTTGTCACTATATTTAGTGAAGAACCATCGTTAAAAACCTATTTACAAAACATATCTTAATCATAGCAATTCCATCCATCCATCCATTATCTTTTACCCGCTTCTTCCATTTTTGGGTCACGGGGGTCGCCGGTGCCCATGTCTGGCAATCACTGTGCGAGGGGCGGGGTACACTCTGGACAGGTCGCAAGTCCATCACAGGGACATGGCAATTCCAACAAATTCTATTAAAATATGAATAATATTCTTTAACATATTTTCTCCTTTCTTATCTTTTATCTTGTTCTTTATTTTTGTTTGTATTAGTTTCTGACCTTCTTCAAAACGGTGAACTTATTTCTGCCTTTCTGTAATGGTAATTTTTCTAAGCTCTTATTTCAAACATTTAATTTTTTTATGTTAAGGAATCAATCAGTTCAATTTATGCATGCTATTTCCATGTTTTCAGAATTAATTTAAAAAAAAAATCCACATTTCTGGTTTTAGAAAAAGTTACAGACATCCCGTGAACGCATCGCTTCTTCCATACTGCACTCCCTGACCCATGAGGGAAAGCATGACCTCCTCCGTTCTTTGTGGGGTATTTTTTCCAGGTGGAGTCTCCACAGCACTCTTGTTAACCGCCCTCTGAAATCACAAACTGACGCCTTGTCAGACACGGAGGCGCACCATTTGGTCCTTTTGTTCTTTCCCAGCTGACCAAACAGACCCGCGCATCAAAGTTAGACTCTCTGCAAAGTTCACATTTGCATTTTGTGGAGCAGAGACTCTCCTTCCACTCTACGACCCTGAAGGGGAGGCAGAGGAAATCATGCCAAACAACTCAGTTTGTCGAGTGAATTTAAACTGAAAAACTCACATTTTATGTGGAAAAATAGATTTTATTCCTATCATCAGCTTTAAGAACAGGAATACAAAACCGTCAACCAAGAAATACAGTCAGAATCCTTTTTTAAGGTAAAAGTGTGCTTTCTTTTATGTGCTGCCAAAAGCAAATGCAGATGAAAATGTTTTCTCCCACATCTGCATCTGTTAGAAAAACATCTTGTGAAGCAATGACCAAAATGTAAAGGAACCCTCCACATGTGCATCTATTATCATTAACCTTTTGAACTAATCTAATTTTAAATGGACATCACAGCTCGTGGACAATGGTCAACACAGAAATGGCCATAGCTCAGTTCATTTTACAGTTATTGAGCTATAATTTGATGTGGTAGTAGTTGAGATTCATTCACAACATATAGTCTGAGGACAATGTGTCTTAAAATACACTAGAATGTGCATAATGTTATTTCTGAGGTTTGTCCGAAACAGTTGCGTCACTTCTTAGCATAAGATGATCCAAAACCGTAGCATGAAAATGATAGCCGGCGGGCGATATGCATTTATTCAAGGTATGTTGGCTTGTGGACTTCTTAACTGTTCGGTCTCAGCGGGAGAGTATCAACGGGGTTCTTTCTGATGTCCTTCTGTCCTCTACTGGTTCCCCTCAGGGCTGTGTTCTTTCACCCCTTTTATTCGTTTTATATACAAACAGTTGTCGCAGCCAGTTGTCACAGCGTCACATTTTAAAGTTTGCTGATGACTCTGTCATCCTGTCTCTTCTCAGCAGCGATGACCCTGACCCTGGACCTGTGGTCGGGGACATCACTGAATGGTTTGAGTCCTCCCTTTAAAGTTAAATGTTTCTAAAACAAAGGAGATGGTCACTGATTTTAGAAAAGACTCTTTAGTTGCCACTCCTGTGCTCATTAACGGTGAAGCTGTCGAGGTGGTGCAACAATACAAATATCTGGGAACTGTTCTTGATGACAAACTGACCTTTGATGCACTTGTGCATCAAAGCCTCCGTGCACCTCCGTGTCTTTGGACGGCTGCACTGAAATGTATTTTTGTTGTGCTTAACAGTGCAATGGCAATAAAGTTTATTCTAATTGGCATGTGAACTCACTTCATAAGACACCCCACCAGAGAATGCATTTTTATTGGAAGCTCTGTTGTTTTAATGTTGATTTGACCTTTATGAGAAAGTTTTATTGAGACTTTTTTAACTTTCATCGGTTGGTTTGGACTTTTGACATATATAAATAGGAACAAACTCTCGGGGATTGTCAGGATGTGCAGCAAAACTGCTGGCATAGCCCTGCAGAACCTCGTTGTTCTACATAAGGCAAAGTCAGTGAACAAGGCCAGGCTGATTCTGGCAGATCCTGATCATCCACTACATGGTGAGTTCAGGTTGCTTCCATCTGGATGCAGGTATCTGCTGCCCAGATGTAGAACGAACAGACTGAAAAACTCATTCATCCCTGTAGCGAGACTTCTCAGCAAACAGTGATTTTTGTAGTTATTTTAATGTCTCAATGTCTTGTCTAGTACGGATGTTTTGTGAGACTACTGACTGTGGAACTAGCTGCCCCTTCGGGATAACAAAGATTCTTGAACTTGAACTAGGTTTTTATACAGACACAAATTCTAATGAAGGGTCTTGTGTTTCTTATCCTACTTTTAATTAGTTGGAAAAGAGTTCTTTGAGCATGACAGATGTTACAAGGTTATAAGCCATTTTTGAAAATATGTTCGTAAAGAAACAACTTCCTTCTAAATAACACTTGGTCTTTTAACGCAAATGAGGACAGATCACTCAGGAGAGAAGGGAATATGTTTCCGACATCAGTGTTTTCCCTGATGATGAAGGAGCAGCGATTGTGTGTAAACTGGGAAGTAGATTAATGCTGGGAGTGAGGTTTGTTAAAGCAAATGTGTCTTTTCATCCTTCAGCTCTGTGAAAGATGACGGATGCTGCAGTTTGTGCCGCCTGTAAAGAGAACGAGAGTTTGGCATTGAGGAAACCAGAGAACAGAGAGACTTTTAGAAAAGTCCTCTCTGGTATGGGGTTAATTACAAGAAAAGTTCCTTCATCAGAATAAATTATACTTGTAGGCAAAATCTAGAAATTTTCACAGCATATTTTGTTAAAATATGTATTTCAACAAATATTAAAAGCGTACTATTCCTTAAAGGAATGCACACCACATGCTGCCTTTTAGGCCAAAGTTCTAGACGGTGATCATTTTCTGCTTCGTCTTAAAGGCAGTACGATGGTTTAGTGGTTGCACTGTTGCCTCACAGCAAGAAGGTCCTGGGGTCAATTCCCAGATTAGGACCTGGGGTCTTTCTGTATGGGGTTTGCATGTTCTCCTTGTGTATGGGTTTTATTTTTTTTTTTTTTTTTTTTATTACTCCTTCAGGCCTCCCTTGCAAATGAGATATGTGATCTCAGTGGAATTTACCTGGTTAAATAAAGTTTATTGAATTAAAAAATAACGTTAAAAAATGCTGAGACGTGACAGAAATTTAGGTCCAAGCTTCAAAATGACATTTTGTCAAAGCTTCTTTAATACAGTACATGTGATGCTCAAAGTGCATGCAGAATATATTGTGAATAACTCTCAACTACTACCAAATCAAACTTTAGCTCATTACCTGTAAGTTTGACAGATATATAGCCTTTTTGGTTTTGCTAATAAGAATTAGCTATGGCAGCCATATTGACTTGAGTAACTACAAAAGTTAGCCATTTAGATGTACAGACAATAATTACTTTCTGTGAGTTTCTTTGAAATCTGTTCATTGGTTCATGTACATATTTTGCTAACAGACAAACAAGGTTAACTCCATCTATGGTAGTGTGTATTGCTGTGTGTTGTTTGTCATACCTGTGTTTTCCCAGCTCCTACACACCTGTCCCCTACCCTAATCACCCCAGGTGTCTCGATCACAGGTGTTCCTATCTTCTCATTGTCTGTGGCTTGTTTCTTCTTGGTGTCATGTTCTGTTCCTGCTCCTCTTGCAATCATCTCCCCACATGTAAGATTTGCTGCCACGTCAGCCCTTTTGTTGTTAATAATAAATTTATCTTTATCTAATCCATGAGTTCCTGAGTCCTGTCTGCGCCCTGGGTTCAACTTCACACTCCGATCATGACAGGTAATTTATGGATTTATTTTTATTTTTTTTTATTTGAAGATCTTGAGTTATTTGTTAACGCTCAGTATATGTGTAGAATATTTTTCTCAGCTACAACTGTAAAAAATCTTAGTGCGTTAGTGAGTTTGAGTTATTTTTTGCATTTTCTGAAGTCAATTGTCTATGACAGCCATCTTAAGGTGGACTGATTCAAATTTTACTCAGATGGAGATGTGTATCGAGTAACTACTTTGAGAGTTTAATTAAAATCCTTGTGGTGGTTCGATCAAAGCAAACATTTTGGTAACAGAGAACCTCCATTGGAGTCAACCCCAATCAAGATGGCTGCCACAGCGAAGCAACCTAATCAGTTTTACGTGCTGAGCTACATTCTGGTGTGGTAGCAGCTGAGAGTCATTCACAAGGTCCAGCAGATCATGCAAGAGCTCGCAACGCCTTCTCAACTCCGCCCCCTTTCATCAAAGGTCTAGGTCTCGCTTGTAAATGAGTCCCCGAGGCTCAATGGGATTAACCTGTATGTATAAAGGTTGAATGAATTATAAACTCATCCTTATCTAAACCTGTGGCGTGAATGTCAGTGGGTGACATGCATTCCTTCAAGGTATCTGTTTTACCTTAAAGAGCTTGAAGGGATCTAGAAAGTTTAAAAATTGTGTAAAAATTACTGATTGAATGCTTAAGAATCAAGGTTGTATTATCATCACTGAAGTAATGAACAAAGTGGACACTTTCATGTAATAATTAGCTTTTCTTTCCAATAAATCTGCTAAAATTAAAAACAAATTGGTTTTCTTTGTTCTTGCAGGTTATTTAGTCAGGAACGATACATTCTGAGCATTCTTTTTATTTATTGTTCAGTACAAATGCATGGTTTTACTAGTTTTACTGTTAAAAAACAGTATTTTTTCCCCCCATCCTTTGTGTGGTTTCATAACAAAATCAAAGCCACATAAAAGAAAAGCAACTTTAAAGAATTTGTTTAAAAATAAAGACTGAAAAAATAGTTAAGCCACTGATGTGCTCATGCCCCTGTTTTTGTGTTGGCAGTAAAATAATTCAAGGACTAAGAGCTCAAAGAGACTGCTTTAGGTTTTATCTTCTCTTTCTTCTTCTGCTCTGGTGTGGGAAGTTTGCATGTCTGCAGCATGAAGACACAAAAATGTATTTTTACACACATAAGAAAGAAACCGTGGCACTGTACGGGTGTTTGTAAATGTTTTGAAACAGCCCTTATGTCAGCTTGAATCAAATTCACCGTGCATCATGATACTTCTAAACTCGGAGGTTGTTAATTTGGGACTTGAGCTCCTAGGGAACAAACTCTGCAGCCTTTCCCTTCCTCTGGATAGTACTGACTTCCTGTACAAATGTAAAAGATCTTTTTACCTGAGACTTTGAAATCCCTGGTAACATTTTTAATGCAGACGTTGAACAAAGTTAATGCTCAATAATCCAGGTAGAAAATCCAACAAAGTTCAGTCAGGTCATCTGGACGGTTTCTTTTTCTTTGTTGAAACGTTTCATCCAAAGGACTTCATCAGTCCAAGGAGCCACAAACAAACCCAGTCCCATAAGCAGCACACTCATGTAGTGGACCAAACAGTTTTCTGGTGATAAGATGGTTTCTGGGGCTCGCCGTCTCCCCCGTCAAATCCTCTGAAGCAGTCATAGCCGAAGTGATTCAAAACATCAAAGTTCATGCTCAAAAATCCTGGTAAAAAAATCCAACAAAGATCCATCAGGTCATCTAGATGTTTTTTTTTTTTCTGAGTTTGTTTGTGGTTCCTTGGATTGATGAAGTCCTTAGGATGAAGGATGAAATGTCTCAACAACACAAAAAAAAAAAAAAACGTTCAGATGACCTGACCTGACTGAACTTTGTTGGGTATGTTTTTGTTATATTTAATCCACCTGAGAAAGTTTAATGTAGTTTTATATATATATATATATATATATATATATATATATATATATATATATATAGTCTGCAGCACCTCTTGAGGTTTCTTGCTCTGCAGCTTCCAAGTCGCAGTATCCACAACTGCACCCATCTAGGTCTCAGCTGCTGCCACAGCCCAGGTCTCACAAAGTTCCTTCTTCAAGTCTGAGGTGTCCAGGGGGACAGCTCTTGCCTATGTGATCCTGTGACTGTTTGAGAAAATCCCCGAGGATACCATTCACCTGTCTGATCCTGTGGTCAAGTTGGTGAGACTCCAGGTGGATTCCACCCCAACCCCAGAGCCTGAGTCCAAGGGTGTCCCACTGTACGCCCATCTGTACTGCCTAGTCTGCCTGTGTCGCGGTTTGAAGAGGGGTTGGACACAAGTATGCAAATTGACTTAAGGAGCTTTACAAAAACACTGATCAAACAGAAAAACTTGACATAATATATACAGTAC
>NC_056510.1:9155597-9169556 GCF_014905685.2 Nematolebias whitei | reverse complement strand
TATATATATATATGTGTGTGTGTGTTTGTGTGTAGGAAGACTTATTTTCAGCTCAAGCATCGTTATAAAACATCTAGCACAACAGGCCAATTCGTACAGATTATACATATTTCTGTACAGTGCCCTGAGAGGACCTCTGTTGTGACTTGGCGTTATATAAATAAACTGAACTGAAATGAATTTATTATCTTTGTCTACACCACTCATAACTATTTTACTTGCTCTTGTTCATCACACTCTGATCTGTTTGTCCAAGCAGGGACATCTTACAGCCAATCAGTTTCTTTTATTTCACCTCCCTTAGTTTCTCTCCACAGTGACTCCACCACATCTGTAAAACTAATAATTATATGTTTGTTATGTCACATTGGTTTGCCCTTCAACAAAAATATATGCATTGCCTCAATAGTGTTTAAATATGTAAAATACATTTATTGCTGATGAGAAAACATGTTTTCTTCCATTTGGTGCGAAGCGACCCATTAAAATATCAGCTGACTGTTCCCCTATGCTCCACTGTCACAGAAATAACAGCAATATTTAATAGTGCTGAGTAATAACATTTGTTTTCCTGACATGAGAGTCATTATAGCGAGCTGAGGACCACTCTTTGTGAGGCCAGTAATGATCAGGAGGCATCATGAAATGACATTAGAGTCATATTGATGCCAGCCATTACCAACTAACTGTGCTTGTGCACGCTTGCGCATGTGTGTGGCCTCTGAAGAGCTAAGAGAATGCAATAACGACCAATTGCAAAAATATTTGCTCACAATTTTAACAATTTCATATTTGTCTATTTTAAGTGCTTGTGGCTAAAACTTTTTTTTTTCCTGAAGACATTTTAAACACATTTTTCTTGAGCCCCAAACATTATAGTCTGGCAGTTTGTTCAGCCACTAACGGCTGCTGTTACTGTTACTTTTTAGATTAGACTTCAAGGACCAGTGCTTCTTTAGTTTTAAATCAACAGAAACATAGCAGAATACATTTAAACTAAACTTACAAACACTAAACTCTGTTTGCAACAGGATTTGGACAAAAACAATAGTGTACTTATTGTTTTCAAGCAGTGGTTTGCAAATTGAAATTCAGCCAGGGTTGCCTACAGCTTTTATTTTTTTTAGCAAAAGTGTGTGTATGTATATTTTTGTTCATTCAACATTTATACAAGTTAGTCTCATTGAGCCTCGAACACTCATTTACAAGCAAGAGACCTGTTTTAAACAAAGAACACAGATGAGGTACAGACAACAATAAACATTCACATAAAAAGCATTTCAAATGAAAAGTATATAGAAGAAATTATATAAAAATGAAACAACAACTGTTACATTATAAAGTGGTGTAAAATACTAAAAACAGGAACATGTCTGCGTTGATTTTTGCCATGAACTTAACAGTAGTTTAAAATCCCTTAGAGTTGTCAAAGTCAGCAACTTCAGATCTTTTTCAAGATATTCCAGGAAACAGGAGCGGAGTAGGAGAAAAGGCCCTTTTGCCAAGTTCAGTCCTCACTGAGGGAACACTGCAGGTAAGAATGTCCTGAGAGCGCACGCTGTAACTGCACTCACGCAGACATGTAGGAGGAGATGTATGAAGGCAGCAGACCAAGAAGTAATTTAAAGATGAAAATGTACCAGTGAGTGAGTCTGCGTGAAGTTAACCTCCTAGGACCTGGCATCCACAAATGCAAGAGTTCAGGTCTTAGGAGGTTAATGATGACCAGTTAACCAGTGAAAACAGGGTGTAGTGATGGGTACGGTAATTACAGCCAGTTATGAATCTTAATGCACCGTGATAGGCAGCATCCAACATCTGCAGGGTGCTTGTAGGAGCGTTCATGTAAATAATTCATGTAAATAATGTCACCATAGTCGATGGAGGGAAGGAAAGTAGCAGCTACAAGGCGCTTCCCAGCATTCAGAGTTAAACAGAATCTATTTCTGACAAAGAAACTCAGTTTTACTTTCAATTTCTTTACTAAGTTGTCGATATGAGGCGACAAGAAAGATGTGAATCGACCAAAATACCCAAATATTTATAAGAATCAACAAACTCAATACATATACTCATCATATTGTCTTCTCTGGCCTTGTCACTGAAAAGAGAAACCACGACGACATACGTAACTGCTAGACAAACTGCTAGGCCAAAAATGTGTTACCATAAATGTTAGAAAACCTGCACCAACCAATATATATATATTTATATTTTTTTTTATTCTATTAAAATCACACAGCCTAAATTAAATCATTGTAAAGGCTTTTTTTTTTTTATGAAGCTTTGCTACCAAATGAATTAATAGTCAAAAAGCTGCACCACCAACACTGAATTACAGTGAAAGACAAACTGTGGTCTGTCATTGGGGAACGTCAAGTTTAAAGAATCATTCGTGCATTTGATCTCGACAAATAAATTGGATAAAAATCCTTCAAAACTCCCAGTTCTTGTTTGAAGATATTTCTGTTCAAAGTGTGATTTCTTGGATGAACACATGCAGAGATGTTGCTTTATCAAAAAACATTACTGTTGTCCCTGTTCGTGTTTTCAGTTAAGCCCAACAGTCTTGTGGTGTTTTAATTAAAAATTCTGTCAAAAAAATATATTTTTATAGATCATACTTCATGCTGCTCGCAGTTTAACTAGTTTTCCACATATCTTAATAGCAAAGTAATGTTAGTCAGCTCGCTGTGTGTCCGGTCTCCTGCCTTTTTAGCTAATTGATGCTCCTGACTCTTGTTACAAAACTGAAGCTGAACTCTGGTTCTGAGCTCATCCAAGAGGAGTGGGAAGCTTTTGTTGTTCTCTGCTGAAGCAAAATTGCCTTCAGGTGTTTCATCAACAAATTAAAAGTAGTCCTGTTTTAATCAAACAGGGGATTTAAACAGAAAGCTCTTTGCTTTATTTACTTTTCACCAATTTAATCTTTCTGTTGTTTGGAGCCGACTATGAACATCTGGAGCTCTGAGTTTCATGTTCTTTGAGTCAGAATCTGCACATTTTCAGGCTTGAAAATGTTTTACGTGTCACTGAGCAGCTTTCATTCATATGAATGAGATCTCATCTTGTTCTATTATCTATCTCAGTGAATTCATTATGTTTAAGCAGCTTAAACTCAACAGAACACACAGGCTGTAAGAAAAATTACTCTAAGGAGGCGTAGTTACAGAATGAAAATAAGAGAATTTATTTTACAAAAACCCTAATGACACAGAATTAGAGTTATTTTTTAGATTGAGCTTGTTTTAATTGGCCAAAATGTGACTTTATTTACTCTTTTTGGAGCACCGGAATCTCTTTATTCCTGGGACCCAAGATGCTTTTAGGGTAAAAGGAGTAAATTTCAACATCTTTGCTTCCATGTGCTCTTCACAAGGGCAAGAACATGATCTTGATTCACTGCATTGATTCAGATGCTCTTTAACTTCTGGGACATCTGCTGGAGTCTTTATATAAATCTCTAAGCATTTCTCTCTGAAGGACTACAGCGCCTGACAGCTTTTCAAGAGACTCTCAGTGGCAGTCTGTCAGAGAGTTTGTTAATAGAAGCGTGGCTGAAGTGGTTGTAATTTTAGACGTGTGATCATTTGTGTGACCGTAGCACACTCTCGTCTTAAAGGTTACAAAAGAGCAGCTGTTCTGATGAGCAAAAACTTTCAGAGAATATCTTGTCTTTTGTGTCTAACTTATATGTGCTTTTTAAATGTACAAGTGTCCTCAAATATCTCATTCAACTCACTGCATCCAGTTCTTTGTTCTACCGTGTCACATTTGTGTCCTGCCGTACTTGACTTCTTGCTTTTCTTTGTTTTGAAGATGTCCAGATTTAAGTGGTCCATAGACATCTTGGCCAAACCTGCTCTAATTTTGGTAAAAAAAGTTTGGTTGTCATCTAACCCTGTGGAAAATATGAATGTTACATCTGCCATGTATCGTATTTTCTTGTGTATAAGTCGCATCAGTCAAAAAAAAGCATCATGAAGAGGAAAAAAACATGTAAGTAGCTTCGGCGTATAAGTCACATTTATTATGTGTCACCGCTGACCCGTCTCGTTTATTATGCATTTATTTAATGGTCAAAACAGTTTAATTTTGCCTGGGCAGCAAGGCGCCATCCATCTATCCATCCATCTATCCATTGTGCCAGGGTCGCTAGCTCTCCAGCGTTCCTCCGCCTGCACCAGCTAAGTGAAGCAAGCGTGCACGGAAAGACTCGCTGTTGCAGTCCTTCGAAATTTAAAGTGTCAGTCAAAAATTGTGTTATTAATAAGAGGGGAAAAAAAAACGTAAATACGTCACTTCTGCATGTAAGTCGCAGGACTGATAAATCTATGCAAAAAAAACCTGTGACTTATACGCCAGAAAAAAAAGACGGTTGTTTGCATCATTCTGGACAATGCTCAGATTAGTAAAACGGGGCATGTCAGACTGCATGAGTAGCATTTCTAAGTGTAATACAATCAAATCTGTTCTACCAAGGGCTAGACGGTGATGCCGGGTGTTGCTATGATACCAAAATCTTAGTTGTGAGGACCCAAATTCCTTATTCTTTCTGAGTAGAAAGCAGCAAAAGACTGTCGCTTTGCAAAGTTGTTGGACTTCATTTCCCTCAATCAATTACATTAAATCAACCCAAATGCTCACGCTACATTTCACACATTATTGCAAAAAGTTATTTTGATAAATCGTCCATCACTGGCTGTTGAAAGTCTCATTATTTGTTTTCCTTAAACAGATTCAGAAGAGCATTTATAGAGAACAAGAGGAGAGGTGAAGAGCAGTGGTGGAGAGTGGGCAGGTGATCTGTGAATGAGTGGCAATGGAAGAGAATTCCAGACTCGGGTGAGATTTTTTTTTTTTTTAACAAGTGCACTCTGGGCCCTTGAGGAGTGGCCCTCAACCCAATGTGGTCCCCCATGTGCCCTAGAAGTCAAAGGGTAAGAGGCGAGGGTACATCATGAACAGGTAGGCAGTCAATCAGTTAAAAGTTTCTAAACGACAACAATCAAATGATTTCTCTTCCCAGTTTTTGTAGCACTATTCATTTTTTCACATGTCGTGAATTTTAATTTGACAGAAAACACAATCGTTTGCTAAAATATACCTTATGTAAATCAGTTCTATCAGCTGGAGCTTACATATGTCATTTACCTAAAATCCTCCAGATCTTGGTTGGTCTTTAAGCGTTCAGTTTTGATTCTCTTTTTACTTTTTGCTGGATGATTTTCACAGTAATGATTCAGTTCTCCCCACGACTCAAATTAGGTTTCATCACATCTTTTGTGTCGCATTTCATCTAGTTTGTTAAGCCCGTGTGTCACCTCTAGCTGTGCGATGATAAGCTACATAAGCTTTCCTAAATAGAAATTCATCAGCTGTTTATGGTCTGAAACAATGAGTCATTTAAATGTGACTTTATACAGGTGTTATGAAGTTATTTGTGAGTCAGACCAAGGGCAACCAAAAGTACTCCTCAAAATCTATTCTTTCCAGCAACAAAATGAGAGTAGTCTCAGCGAGGGTTTGTGATTAATCACTATGGCAACACTATTAATAGTGGCATTACAGCTACGGTCAGCTGGGAGGCATCATCGCACAAAGCTGTGAGAGGACAGAGAGGGTTTGGAGGATTGAGACTGTGGAAAATTAAGTCTCCAGACAGTGGGCAGCAATGCATTATGGGAGCCCCGGACTCCACGTGAAGCGAAACGAGGCATTAATCAAACAGATGCCAGAGACCAGAGGAGCACCCTTTGTTGCCACACATGCCCAACTTACCTACCAGTGATTGATTGGTTTTCATTATCCATTGATTTGAGCTGTTTCTCTGTAATATCTCATCTGTGGATTCACCGTGGCCTCAAAGGAGAACATTGTTTCTGTGCTTGGGACAGGAATCATAAAAGTATAATGTGACTACGTCTCTGGGACAAACTGACCCTGGCAACAAGAAAGCTCTCACCAATCAGTTACATGTAAACACCCACTACGTGTCCTCTGTATGTTTATAGAAAAACGGACTTTACTGTGCTGAAAAATACAGTGACGAAGGCAGAAACATCATGAAAGTTTGGACCAAAGACCTAATAACGCTCAGCAACAGCCACACCAGATTTGAGCACATTATCTGTAAAACTGTGTGAATTATATCCAACAATGCTCGGTCAGGTCATCTGGATGGTTTCTTTTATTTGTTGAGACATTTCATCCTTCATCCAAAGGACTGCATCAGTCCAAGGAGACACAAACAAACTCAGTCCCGCAAGCAGCACACTCCCATAGTGGACCAACCAGTTTGCTGGTGATAAGATGGTTTCTGGGGCCCACCCTCTCCCCCGTCAACTCCTCTGAAGCGACCAATGCCAAAGTGGTCCAAAACATCACAGTCCATGTGTAATAATCCAAGTAAAAAATCCAACAAAGTTCAGTCAGGTCATATGGATGGTATCTTTAGATGTTTCCTTCTTCATCCAAACGACTTCATCAGTCTGAGGAGCCACAAACAAACTCAGTCCCACAAGCACTATCTTATCGTAGAATGTCAGCATGATGGATCAGAGGTTATCACTGTTGCCTCACAGTAAGAAGGTCCTGGGTTCAGTCCCTGGTTGGGCCTGGGGTCTTTCTGTGTGGAGTTTACATGTTCTTCTCGTGCTTGCGTGGGTTTTCTACGGGTACTCCGGTTTCCTCCCACAGACAAAAAAACATGCATGTTAGGCTGCTTCAGGCCCAGGCCTCCCTTACAAAACAGATATGTGATCTCAATGGGATATGTCTGGTTAAATAAAGGTTAATAAAAATATCACCAGCAAACTGGTTGGTCCACTATGGGAGTGTGCTGCTTGTGGGACTGAGCTTGTTCGTGGCTCCTGGGATTGATGAAGTCCTTTGGACGAAGGACTAAACGTCTCAACAACAAAAAAGAAACCGTCCAGATGACCTGACTGAACTTTGTTGGATTTTTTTACCTGGATTGTTGAGCATGAACTTTGATGTCTGAGTGACAGCATTCTTATTTGCAAAGGTTGAGCAGCTGTGGCTGCCAGTTGTAATCCATTTGACTCTAATCAGGTTGGTGGACAATATTTGGATTCATGTCAGCTCAATATCTAAAGCAGGATCTGATGTTTTTGAAGGTAGAGGTCACGCCTAGAAAGGTCAGAAATATTCCAGACCAGATTCCTTTAATGCAGTTTGTTCAAATAATCTTTTTTTTGTTTCGTTTTCACAAGAACTAGCTTTTGAATGGCCAATTTTGTACAAAGGTTTTGTGACTGTCAGTAGTTTAAATTTAACACATGCTCTTGTTCCCTGTTTTTTTTTTTTTTTTTTCCATTTCGGATCGTGTAGATTTTGATATAACTTTCTTCCAGACAGATGTACTTGACGCAGCCAAAGGCTAAACTAAAGTGCAGAGAAGATTGGACTCTTAACCTGCCTCTTAAAAAAAGCACACTGCAGAGTCTATACAGCCTTTTAAATCCAGTCTGAAAGTTACCTTTTTCCCCAAATTTGCCATTATCTGAGTATAGTTGAAGTGCTACCAAGTCTTTTATATTGTGGTGCTTCCTTTTTAATTGCTTTTATGTATATTGTATTCTATTTATTAGATATTATGTGGGATTTAACTGTATTATTTTTATATTGATGTTTTTTTCTGTTTTTTAACCAACTTGTAAAGCAAGGTTTTCATTTATGTTTCTAACTGTTAGTCATGCTGGTGCTGGTTCTATGAAGTGCTTCTGTGTGAAAGTGACTCACTTTCATAAGGGTTCATGCAAATACTATTTTATTAAACTTTAAAATAAGTGTTAAAATTAAGAAAATAACGTGCATCTGACTTATGATAAATGTTTGGTTTTATGTTAGGTTTGTATCAATATAGCTACTCTGCTTTGTCAGCTTGCTGTTTACTGCAGGTGTTTATTTTCACAAAAGTTTTGTTCAAAATTCTTTGAATGATCCCTTTAGGAGCTGAGACCCAGCACACAGACTTTGTTCTACGTTCATCTGAGCTTCATTTGCCAAACAACTTTCAGAAAACTTCACAACTGTGGCTGATACGACTGCTAATCACCTTTGAGCTCATTGGTGCTAATTTAGTTAGCTTCATGCC
Source organism: Nematolebias whitei (assembly GCF_014905685.2). Taxonomy (NCBI): domain Eukaryota; kingdom Metazoa; phylum Chordata; class Actinopteri; order Cyprinodontiformes; family Rivulidae; genus Nematolebias; species Nematolebias whitei. The sequence continues at coordinate 9,161,437 of NC_056510.1, read as the reverse complement.
TCATTTGAGCATATTAACTTAGCCTAGCACCTACTGGTGGGGCATTTCATTATTTTCTTACAGCAGCTCAAGGGGTTTAACTCTCAGTAAACAAGAAACAGGACCAAAGGTGCTTTCAAGCTCTCAGCAGAACGTCCTTTCATCACCGTGCCTCTCTGTGCAGCTTGAATTCTTTGATGTTGCACAGATGGAATCAGAAATATCCCTAAAACTTAGAAAAACTGCAAAAGGGTGAACATTCAAAAGCAAAAAAAAATAAAAATCTGAATTTATTTATTTGCTTGTTATCAGAATATCTCCTCAACCATTAGTTGATCGCTGATTAATTTTTGGAGTAAACCTCATTCAAGATAGCTGCCTCAGCTAAGCAATTTAAGCAAATAGAAAAATAGCTATAAGTTAGTTTTACAGATACTGAGCTAAAGGTTGGTGTGGAAGTAGCTGAGCATCATTTCGACAGTCGATGATGACATTCTCATGTCCAGATTGGAGTAGTGGATGGGCATCACTTGTTCAGCTCTTCAGTGGTTTAGGTCCTACCTTTCTGATAGAAGTTTCAGTGTGATGATGGATAATTTTGCTTCTGCTGCCCTCCCCTGGGGGATACCCCAGGGCTCTATTTTTGGTCCTCTCCTGTTCTCACTTTATCTTCTGCCACTAGGTTCTATTTTCAGAAAGCATGGTGTGTCATTTCATTTATATGCGGATGACTGTCAAGTCTACTTCCCTTTGAAACATAATGGCTCCACTCAGTCTCTCCTGGACTGTCTCGATAACATTAGATGGATAGCTCTTAATTTCCTCCATTTTAATGAAAAAAGACTGAGGTCATCTTTAAATCCAATGGTCCTAGCAGTTTCCCCAACTTTGATTTTTCCTCTTTGGCCCCATATGAAAAATCCATTCTTACAAATTTAGGGGTTAAAATGGACCCCTGCCTGAAACTTGACTGCCATGTCAACAGCATGGTTAAGTCCTCATTCTTTCAGCTGAGGCATCTGTCAAAAATCAAGCCCCTCCTTTCTAGACACCACTTGGAGAAAGTAATCCACACTTTTATTACTTCACGCCTGGATTATTGTAACTCTTTTGATCTGAGTTAGCCAGGCCTCCCTCTCATGTTTACAGCAGGTGCAAAACACCAGATTATAAGGCGCAAAATCAACGAACGGATCTGATAAGGCACACCAGATTATAAGGCGCATTAAGCGAAACAATATAGTCAGATAAGTCAAACTTTATTCAACTCATTCACAATAACTCTTAACATTGTTCAGTTGTAACACATAAAATACAAAACAATACACTCGTTACAAAACAAAACACATTTTTGAGCACCATGTACCACATAAAATCAATTCAAGATCAGTAAGCACAACCAGAATTAATACATAAGGTGCACCAGATTATAAAGTTCAATGTCGATTTTTGAGAAAATGAAAGGATTTTAAGTGTGCCTTATAGTCTGAAAAATACAGTAATTATTTTTTAATTAGATTCAATTAAGAGGAACGTCACCGCAAAAGTAGAACACATCACTGAAATCATTTTTTGTGAACACAGATTATTTTATGTACTTTTGTGATACTGTTGATGTTTTTGGGTGAACATTTACATGTTTTATATCCGCTTATTAAAAAATGCTTCTTTTTTTTTAACTCTTTCTATGCTCTTTCATATGTACAAACTATCAAAATCAGCAATGAGTTGTTTTTTTTATTGTGGTGGAAAAAAATGACCCTCGCTTTTAATTCCACTTCATCAAAATTCATAGAATATATTTTTTTATAAAGGAAACATGACTTCAGCAAACAATATAGACATTCAGAATATCTTGTCAGCTGTTAATTAAATGTTGAGTGAATTTAAAAAAAAAAGTTTTATCTTTCTAAGAGCAATTTTAAATAAATTATTTTGTGGAAGCCAGAGCTTTTCCTTGTGAAAAGCCAAGGCTAAAATGTGCAAAAAGTCAAAGGAAAAAGATGAATAAATTAAAAAAAAAAAAAAAACATTTAATCAGTTTTGCATGTTTGAAATTTTAATTAAACTTAGAAAGCTCAAATTTGCCTGACTTTTGATTTTAAGAATGCTGTTAGTCCCATGGGTGTTGAGTGGCGGTAGTGACATTGTTGCATGAAAACAGATTAAATATGACCAACTTATGTAAAAGAATTCAGATTTTCATCAAACGGCACTGCCTTTTTCATCTGCTCTGATTTACTGTCGAGCAAGGACCCGATTGGACTCAGGCCAGAGATTAACCAGGATTTAAGGTGTTTTTCTCTTTCAGTTTTAGAGCATCATTTCATTGCAGATAAGATCCAGGAACGCTCCACTCCCCAGAAGCCATTTCTGGCACCAAACTCACCCCTGCAGCCTTATAGTTATTTACTCAGTGCAGCCTCTGTCTGTCACTTGATTATCATTTTTATTGCCACAGGACCCCCTCCAACTCCATTATGGTGATAGTGACTATCACACATTTACCCAGAACAGAGCGAGTCAAACACACAGAGGCATGAATTAAACATCTCGGAGCCGGCCCTGTCTCGTTGACAGTTTAACCTAAAGTTTGTAGAGCATGACTGAATGAGATGCATTTGAAATATCACGCCATAATTGTTTTTATAACTCCATGCTCCGTTTATGTGGATTCCTATGCTTTTTGAAGAGTGCGCAGAGCTGGAAAGCCATTTTTACACACGGCGACTGCAGCACACGAAGTAGAAAAGATTCAAAATAATCTGACAGAGATATTGACGTGTGTAGACATTATTCCACTCGTTTTTAATGAGATATATTTAGTTTTAAAGTTAGTATCTAAGATTATTTCTGTTACAACAAAAAATATTGATTAAAAGGGGGTGCATATACTCAACATTTCATTCCAAAGATTTAGCTCTAATGTCAAGGTTGGGCCAAACCTTCCAACCCTCCCCTATGGTAAGAAACTTTGGTAAAAGAACAAGATCATGGATACAGGCGGTCGAGATGTATTTTCTCTGCAGGGTAGTTGGACTCTCCATTAGAGATAAAGTGAGAAGTTCAGTTGTCCAGGAAAGATGTGGAGGAGAGCCACTGATCTTTCGCATCCAGTGGATCGAGCATCTGATAAGGGTGGTTCCTGATCGACTCCCTAGGTTGGTTTTCCTGGTATGTCTGACTAGGAGTAGACCCTGGGGACAACCCAAGACATGCTGGAGAGACTGTCTCTCAGGTGACATGGGAACTCCTTTTAGTCTTTCCAGAAGAGATGGAATTGGTGGCTGTGGAAAGAAATGTCTGGGCCTCCCTGCTCCAGCTGCTGCCCCCAAGACCTGATGCCAAAACAAGCAAAAGATGGATGGATGGATGGATGGATGGATGGATGGATGGATGGATGGATGGTTTAACCTTGAAATTAACAGTATGTATGATCTCATGAAGTATTGCACAATGTCACATTCAGATCATGTGTTGTGTAAGACTACCATGCCCAACTTTAGATCAAAATCTGTAAAATTCTAAGTTCAAGCCATTTTTGTGTTGCAGAACGTCACTTAGCTATAGAAGCCATCTTGAAATGGGTTGACGTTAAAGATTGAGTAACAGCTGTAGATAAAGATCAAATGTTCATTTTCTGCAAGTTATTTTAAAATTAGTCTCATAGCTTCAACAAAGTTCAGTCAGGTCATCTGGACGGTTCATTTTTTTGTTGAGACATTTTGTCCTTCATCCAAAGGACTTCATCAGTCCGAGGAGCCACATCTAAACTCAGTCCCACAAGCAGCACACTCCCATAGTGGACCAACCAGTTTGCTGGTGATATAATAGTTTCTGGAGTCTGCCCTCTCCCCCGTCAACTCCTCTTATGCAGCCATAGCCAAAGTGGTTCAAAACATCAAAGTTCATGCTCAATAATCCAGGTACAAAATTCCAAAAAAGTTCAGTCAGATCATCTGGACGGTTTCTTTTTTGTTTAGACGTTTCATCCTTAATCCAAAGGACTTCATCAGTCCGAGGAGCCACAACTAAACTCAGTCCCACAAGCAGCACACTTGCATAGTGGACCAGTTTGCTGGTGATAAGATGGTTTCTGGAGTCCGCCCTCTCCCCCGTCGACTCCTCTTATCAGCTGTAACCAAAGTGGTTCAAAATATCAAAGTTCATGCTCAATGATCCAGGTAGAAAATCCAACAACGTTCAGTCAGGTCATCTGGACGGTTTCTTTTTTTGTTGAGATGTTTCTTTTTTTAATCCAAAGTACTTCGTCAGTCCAGTGGCTCATTAGATAAATTAGTAAATAGGTACTCAAACATTATCGCTCCACCTTAGGCAGTTTTAAACTGTGCTTGTAGAGCCGTCTGTTGGAAAGAGAAATCGAACACGTCCTTGAAAACAATAGCTAACTCAGCAGCACAGGAGCATCCTCATCTATACTCATTTTCCTTAAAAAAGCGTAATGAATCTTCCATCTCTGGTGTCACACAGATCTCCATATGGACTCCTCGCCCATCAGCGATGTGATTCTTCTGTAGATTGTTGTTCTAAGTCTCATTTAGTTATAAATACATACCACATTGTTAGCCTGGCTTAATCTGTTTCCCTCGTAATATCATACTTTCATAGATGGCAAACAATGAAATATGGCAGCGCTGGCAAAGGCAAAGTGTGTTACACAAGCCCTGGGTGGCGATTTGTTGCCTAATGAAGCCATTAACCTCACGCTACCAAATCTGATGCAAGCAAAGTAATGGCTTCATTAGAGGGAAAAATTGCAGCCCTGTAACAGAATTTCAATGCACGTGTGTTGGTGGTGTAAATTATCTCACCACCCAGGAGAACAAATCTCCCCGCTAACAAACACTAATCTTGGTTTTTTGTTAATGAATGGCAGAACGCGCATGAGCGTGTAACCGAAAACAATGTTAAAGAGCAGCTGCTTCAGACGACGAGCCGAAATCTGTTTTAGTGATTCATTTAGGATGATTTGACAATTTGTTGTTCGTGGATGCTATAATCATTATTTCAGAGTGGTTTACCCAATAATCTTCTTTATCTTCAGGGAAAATTGCTTCGGTGTTTTTGCTCACAATGCTCATTACAGATACAGTTGTGTAGTTGTGTGTTGTGCTTAAAAAAACACATAACATCAACTGGTATCCATCATCTCCTCTTTTCACTTTGATGTGCACGGCCCATCGGTTTGATCATCGCATTTAAGAGGTGTTAATTAGTAAGCTGCAGCGTTGGCCTTTACATTCAGATGACAGCCAATCACAAACACACACATCACCACCCGGCTCTTCCCGTTAGTTTGTGGTGAGGTTATGGCACACTGCCTCCCACCCCCTCCCTTTGCTTCTGTCGCAGAGGTCAAGAGTTTATCCGGTAAATTGCCGGCCGTGACTTTTGTTTGTATCTCCCAGCTCGTTCCTCCAGTTCTCAAGGTTCCAAACTCGCTGTAATACATCATTCATTAAATTATGGAAAGCCATTAGTGACGAGATTGGGAACTTGCAAATTCTTTGTGGCATTTCGCTTAGCATATAAAGCAGAGCATCGCCGGCTTTTATGCCCAACTAAATATCGATGACGGCCCTTGTTATGGCTGATGGATGAGTTTCATAATTAGATGGTGGTGCCACTGCTTTCGACTATTAATGAGGGTTGTGAATCAAGCCCTCCTCTCTGCTCGGCCCGTATCCGAGGCGTCTCGTGTTTGCCTGTCAGAACCGACATGTGAACAACATTCCCTCTGCTGGAAGTATAAGCCTTGTGCTGCTTCAGTAAATAATCTCCAGTTTAGGCTAACACTCAAACTAAAAGTTGTCATGGTTCATTTAGAAGCTTTATATTTA
>NC_056510.1:9109455-9155197 GCF_014905685.2 Nematolebias whitei | reverse complement strand
TATATATATGTGTATATGTGTATATATGTATATATGTATATATATATATGTATGTATGTATATATGTATATATGTATGTATATATGTATATATATGTATGTATGTATATATATGTATGTATGTATATATGTATATATATGTATGTATGTATATATGTATATATATATGTATGTATGTATATATGTATATATGTATATATATGTATGTATGTATATATGTATATATATATGTATGTATATATGTATATAAATATATGTGTATATATATATATATGTATATGTGTATATATAAATTTTTTTTTTTTTTATATAGTTTATAAATGGGTTAAAAATGCACACACTTAATCTGACTCCAAATCTCATACTTAACCCATTCAGCGCTTTTGGTTTTCAGAAGGAAGAGGCGTGAGGTTTGGAATAACTATTTTTGTTACACAGATCGAAAACAGTTTTCACAAATTAAAGCCATTACAGAGAGTCTTTGGTTTCAGAAACGTGTCCCTAACGCCAGCAAAGTTGATGCCGCTTCAGGAAGTCTGAACTGACCTACGTCTGCCCTGAACGCACTTTAAATAGTGTTAAAATGTCAGTAAATCTAATGGGCTGGACTTTCTCTGGGTCCCATGGTTATGCACGTACGCTCACAGCTGTGGGCTCGGCCTTGAGGTTTTCTGCTCTGTTATCAGAACCAGCAACAGTCCTATTGTGGAAAATAGCAAAAAGAGGATACAGAATGGAAGAAAGAGAAGAACACAGCCTGTCTGTTTAATTAGTTTTATCTCAGCATGAACATTCCAGAATTCTTCTCATCTGAGCTGAAGTTCTGCAGTTCTCGAGGTTTGATCTTCTACTGGCTGAAGCCTGTTTACAAGAAACTGTCTGCAGAAAACACTGCTTTTCATAATACCTCTTGTTTAATGGTTGTGTATTAAAACAACACACATTAAAATTAATATTTGATTATACCAGTAATGTTTTATAGTAGAACAATCATACACTAAAATGAATATTTGATTCAATATATATTATTATATTAATTTTTTTACATTTATAGTTTTACATGGCAACCCAATTTTCAAAAACAAGCTTTCTTATGCTTAGATGCAGCCACACACTAAAAACGAAGTTGTTTCCTCACTTACTGTATTTTTGTTGTTATTGTGCTCACAACATTCACAGATGGACTAAGGGTATTTCCAGTACTCCTTATCTCTCCACAACGGAGGACAATTCATTATAATTATATATCTGATGATTGATTTCTGAAAGATTTATTCAAATCTCTAAATGAAATTCAGTTCAATTCAATTCGGTTTATTTATAAAGTGCCAAGTTGCAACAGAAGTCGTCTCAGGGCACTGAAAAGAAACATTGTATATAAAAAATAATAATTAAACATTATTTATCTGAGGAGCAGACTGCTTTGAATTTAACTCCATCACAGAACTCTCATCTTGAGCAAGCATGAAGGTGACAGTGGAAAGGAAAAACTCCCTCATGAGGAAGAAACCTTTAGCAGAACCAGGATCAGGACAAGCGGCCATCTGCTTCAACCGGCTGGGTTTGGTAGGAATAGATACACAATGGCAGGTCAAGAATCACGTTAAGATAGAAATAGTATCAAATGAAAACTATTAAGTTTTAACAATTAATTTTAAGAAATGAGGTCCATTTGTCCTCCAGTAGTCTAAGCCCATGGCAGCATAACAAGCCAACCCTAACTATAGGATTTATCCAAAAGGAAAGTCTTAATCCTTAATCCCAGTCTTAAAACTGGACAAAGTGTCAGCCTCACGGACAGAAACTGGACGTTGGTTCCACAAGAGAGGAGTCTGATAACTGAAAGATCTTCCTCCCGTTCTGCTTTTGGAAACTCTAGGAACTGCGAGTAAGCCTGCAGTCTAAGAGCAAAGTGTTCTGTTAGGAAAATATGGAACAACCAGATCTGTAATATAAGATGGAGCTAGGTTGTTGAGGGCTTTGTAGATTAGAAGTAAGAGTTTGAATTAAATTCTGGATTTGACAGGGAGCCAATGGAGAGAAGCTAAAACTTGCAGAGATATGATCTCTCCTACTAACTCCAGTTAAGACTCGTGAGATATTTGGCTAACACAGACAAACAAACACATGCACATAAACAGAGACCCACGCAGTTACGTGATTGCCCACATTAATTCATGGTGGGCAATAAAGAGATTCAAAAATGTCCACAAGCAACAAGAAAACTTACACAATCTTGTTAATTCATTCTAAATCTAATTTTTAATGTGTGTAAAACTTCCCATGGTGAATTCAGAGCAGAAGCGGCTCTGGACTGAGGTCAGCGATGCTGTGGGTCAGTCGCATTAAAACTATGTAATGTGAGCCGGCTTTACAGATGCTTGACTTTGAATCCCATTACATTTGAGGTCACTGAGCAGCAATCTATCTGCACTAAGGAATAAAAGCTTTTGTGGAGCTGCAAAGTTCTTACATCACTGAGCCAAAACCACGAGTGAATCTATCAAACGGTGCCCTTTGTCTCTGCACTGCAGCAAAACCTCTTCAGATTTTTGCTTTAACAGATTAAAATGTTCAATAAGAGGGTCGCATCAAGCAGTTTGTCTTCTAGTCCACATTTTATATCGAGACAACAAGGTTAATTTGTTAAAAGAAACTCTTTAAATGTCAGTGGAGGTTATTTTAGCTCCCCAATGAGGAACAGAAAGTAATTAAATAAAAGTTAATTCTGCAGATTAATATATTTCCTTCATCTTTGCACCAAAGTTTATAATTATTTTTTACCTTTTCAGCACTTTTATTTATATTTCCTGCCCCCGCCAAAAAGCACTTACGTTGTAGTCTTTATCTGCATGTCTGTTAGCAAAATATTTAATGAACCACTGGATGAATTTTAATGAAAATTTTTGAAAACAATCTTTGGAAGTTCTGTATGCCTGCATCCAATAAATCTAAATCAAGATGCTTGGCACAGCCAACTGACCTTAAAAACACATAACGTTCTAATTCAGTCATTTTACAGATGTTAAGTTAAAATTTGAAGTGATAGTAGCTGAGAGTCCTTCTCTTAATGTGACATTTTGCATGACAATGTGCATATTGTAATATTCATAGCTTGAAACGAATCCTAAGCCTTCGATTTAAGGCAGAAAATACAAGAAATTTTTAAAAACTAAAATTTTGGGGGCGATGAAATTCATTTGAAATGCACTTAAATGAGTTGGAAGTATTTGGGGTTTTATGGAATTATTTTAACTAGACCTGTTTTCCTGTTTAGTGTTGTAAGTTTTGTTGCAAACGGATACTGCAACAAGCTGCAACATTCTGAGTATGACGGTGTCAGCATTTGTTTTTATGAACAGAGAAATAAACCATGAATGTAATATACTCTGTCCCAATAGCCGCCGATTTCAATAAATCAGTACCCGCAGGTAAATCATGTTTCCATGCCTTAAAAACAAACAGTTTCCTTCATATTAAAGAGTCAAACTGAGCACAATATTAATGTTGCCTGCATTATAAATGTTCTCCCAATCTCAAGCCAATAAAGTAGAAACAAGTTCATTTATTATTGTGTTATTTTAGAAATGCCACCAGTCTGTTCTAAATTTCAGGTCACAGCGTGAAGCTGGAGGGATGAAATATTTAGCAGGCCTTCTTTAGCTGTTACCCTGCGTCCCATTACTTATTAATCCTGGCCTAAAATGTCTCCATGACTTAGAATATGCACAGAGGAGAACTACCTCCCGAAGGGCCAAAACATCCTGTTTTGTGGGTTAGAGAAGGTTTCTTTTTCTGTGTTCACCAGAGACAGAGTTGGACTATTATTTACCAATATCTATGATTCATAAAGAAGATCTCGGTCAGAAATTATTATCTGGTGCCCTCTTCAGCAAGATATTTGAGAGAATGTATGGTAAAGGTATAGCCAATATGTCAAACTGAATTACAAAAGGTTAAAATTAAAAACGGTTCAAACCAAGGACCAGTTTCTGTCAGTGCATAACGTCAAGTCAGATAGCTGACATCTTTTCTTGATAGCAGGTTCCTCAACAAGAGTTTGATCGGTCTCATTTGATGTTCTCTGTTGCTCTTTCCACATCAAAATAAAAGCATGAACAAATTTTTCTTGGCTTTAAAGGTAGCAAACTGTCCAGATGACCTGACTGAAAATTGTTGGATTTTGTACCTGGATTATTGAGCATGGACTTTGGTGTTTTGAACCAGTTTGACATGACTGTCGACGAGGGAGAGGGCGTGCCCCAGAAACCATCTTAGCACCAACATAACTGGTTGTTGTTTTTTTTCCACTTTGGAGTAAGCTGTTGGGGGAGAAAAAGTTTTGTTTGGTGTGTCCTCAGACTGATGAAGCCTTGTGGATGGAAGGCGAAACGTCTCAGCACAAAAACAAACAAACAAAAAAAAAAACATCCAGATGACCTAACTGAAAATTGTTAGATTTCACACCTGGATTATTGAACATGGCCTTTAGTGGCAAACTGTTGTTAGAAGTCTGCACTATGTTTTATTTTTGACAGCATGGTGGCACAGCTGGTAGAGCGGCTGCCTTGCAGCGAGAAGGTCACCGGTTCAAATCCCAGCCCAGGACCTTTCTGGGTGGACATCAAGATTCATGCTCAATAATCCAAATAAAAAACAACAATGTTGTTAGGTCATCTGGACAGTTTGTTTTTTGAGAGACATTTCAGCCTCCATCCAAAGGGCTTCATCAGTCTGAGGAGTCACAAACAAAATGTTTTCCCCACTAAACAGTGGGGAAAGTGGGTGGAGTTTGCATGTGTCGGTTTTCTCCGGGTACTCCGGTTTCCTCCCACAGACCAAAAACATGCATGTTAGGCTGATTGGTAACTCTAAATTGTCCCTAGGTGCAAGTGAGAGAATGAATGGCTGTTTGTCTCGTTTATCTTTTTGTGTCCCTGTGATGGACTGGAGACCTGTCCAAGGTGTCCCCTGCCTCTCACACAGCAACTGCTGTGTCTTGGCCCTCGTGACCTGAAAAGAAAGAAGTGGGTAAAAAATAATGGATGGATGTTTTATTTTTAAACACAATGAATATATTTTACATGTAAAATATCATCTTGGGGGCCAGATAAGATGTTTACAAAGGTCATATTTGGCCCTCGAGCCTTGAGTTTGACCCATGTGGTCTATACTCATTGGATAGCATTCTTAAATAAAGGTTTTGCACTCGCTGAAGGAATGCATGTCGTCCACCTACTTTCATGCCAAAAATTTAATCATCATATGATGAGAAGTGATGGAGTTGCAGTTGCTTTGGTCCAGACTTTCAATGGACAATATGTGTGACCTTATGCAAGATCATCCTCAAACCACATCCTTGTAGTCATTGTGTGTGAGATAACAACCTGTAAATACCTGAAGGAACACATGCTTCCTCCACAACAGCTTCTACACGAGTTTGTTTGGAGATGACAGCGTGCCAAACGCAGCAGTGAAGGCCGCAGTTCATTATCACCCCGCTGACAGAAACGTCACACCATGACATGCTCTTATTCACATTTGTGGCTTGTCTCCGACTTGCTTTTGTTTCATCAAACGTTCAAAGGAATTGTGCCTCTTTCAAAGAGACAACAAAGAATTGTTGAGACAGCACCATGTCAGAAAGAGGGCTGTGACCTTTGTTAGGATGATGCATTCGGCAAGAATGACTAAAGTTTTCATCACTCTAAATAAAAAGGCTCGCGTTGCGCCATGTGAACTCCTCTTCTGTTGATAAAACCAGAACTATGGGAAGAGTTTCTTTGAAAGTCTACCAACATGTTCCACGTTAATGCCACATCTGTACAAGATATGTCCAAATCTGGAGATGGACAAGTGGAGAAGGTCCTGTCTCCTCCAGAGGTTTGGCCAGTAATAAGCAGGAGTATAAGACAGAAACAGACCTGAGCGTTAGTGACTTGAAGAAACAAGTGAGGAAATAAAATGTTCCCCATAAATATTCTTAGTTCTTATTGTAATTCGTAGGAGGGATGTGTTTGTTTGCCGGGGGACTTGGACATATACTCAGTAATTGTGAAATTCTCCTGACCTTTAGAAAGGATAACTCCAAGTTATCTACTTTCATTTTAAGTTTTAAACTTTATTAAGAACTCAAACAGAGAGCCCTTTGCCTCCTATCTAAATGTCATCAAATCTCATGAAACACTGGGGAACTCTATTCCACACTGGAGGAGTTATAAAACAAGTTATTCTTTTATTTTATAATATATTTTATATCTCATTCGGTGAAACAGACTTTTCTTTTGGAGGACAAACAGTCACGGTGTGCCCAGGGCATATACAGTACCAGCTTACTGCCGAGGATGGAAACTACAGTACAAACCGTCTCCGGCTTGTTTTGCTTTGGGAGATTTTCCAAAACACGATCGGGTCATGCTCTCTTTAAATAAAGGTGCTCTGTTAAAAAAAAAAAAAATGTAGGGAATTTAGAAATTACAGTTTTTAAGGAACACAAATCACCCAACGCATTTCATACAAGAGTTTAAATTATTCTTAAATGAAATGCCAAAGTTTTAGCTTGAAAATATGTGATACAATGTGATACTGCAAGATGTTAAAGTGCATGTTTAGGATGACTCGGCTTATATGTGGCAGTTGTGTGAGTGAGACTTTGAGAAAACAAGTCAGAAAATTATTATTGTCTGAGCCGTGGCTGATATGGAGTCATTCCAATTCAAGACGGTCATACCTCAATAGGTTTTACAAATATTAAGTTCAAGTATCTTTATTGTCGTACGCATCACACATACTCAAGTTGCAGAAGTGCAATTGTTTTAATGGAGTTGTTTGTTTTATTTAAGTATATGTTTATTGTGACTATGTGTTGTAACTAAGTGTTTTTTACTGAGTGTTTTTTCCCCTCTCTCTGTATGCTGTCTGTCTTGGCCAGGTCTCTTATAAAACAGATATTTTGATCTCAATGGGACAAAACCTGGTTAAATAAAAGTTGTTATTATTATTATTATTATATGTGGTACAAGAGGTGGAAGAAAATTGTGTACTCAAGGTCCCAGTTACACCCAAAAATAGCAAAAATATAAAGTATAAAAAGAAACAGTACATGTATATAAGGATCTAAGATATACACTAGATATACGTTAAATGATCTAAGATATATGTTAAACTCTAATAACGTAAAATAATACAGTATATTAAATAGCAGCAAGCTACAATTTGGTGTGGTAGTAGCTGGCAATGATCTCATACTCTGAGTGCTAAGTGACCGCACAAGCCCTTACCTGTTGGAGTCAACACAACCTGTCTGTTAGCAAAATACCTCATGAACAACTGGACAGACTTTATGAAACTTTCAAAATTCAAGCATGGGCTCTGTTTCTATAATTCATTAACATTTGGAGTCTACCAATAAACAAAACACACAGGAGATACAGAATAAACCAATGGAAAGGTTTGGAACAACCACAGTGCACCCAACCATCCCGAAACCCTGGAAAAAACTAATGGAAGTGGTCTGCCGAGAAAAGAATGGTGTGCTCTGAATCGGGAGAGAACCGGTGTCGGAAAAACCAAATCAACTTGGTAAGGGTCACCAAATCTTCATCTTTTAACTTCCTGCACCAGTACAGTCAGGTAAATGTGACATCTGCGCACCTCTGTCAGGTCAACCGCAGTGCACAGACATAGCTGTCTTTCTGGTGTGACACAAATTGATGATGATATTTGGAGTCAACCCAGTTCAGTAAGGTTGCCACAGCCAGTCAACCTCAGACAACACAAAAATGGCTACGACTCAGAGGATTTTACAAACATTGAGCTGAACATTGCAGTGGTGGTAGCTGAGATTTATCCTCAACACATACCTCAACTGCTAGCAGAGCACACAAAAACTTGTAATATCACATGAGCTCATGCATAATGTTAGTTTCAATGTATGACCAAAACTACTGTTACCCTTTTAGTTTAAAACTCTGGCATAAAAATTGTCATTTAGTATTAAACATTTGATTCAGGAAGTGTAAGCCTGACACATTTCTTCAACCTATCTCATAGTTGCATGTCTCCTGAGGTATTCACGTGTGTTTGCATTTAAAAGGAAGGATGCCTTCCTCCTGCACTTTCCATGCCGTTTCTGTGACATATGAAGAATGAGACATGGCCGTCTCATTGAATAATTGCGTTGATGCTTGTGGCTAAGTACGCTCATGATCTCTCAAATTAAGCTGACGGATTGTGGCAGCGCATGGGAAAAAACAGATTTGGGATGTCAGGGTAGAGGCACTATACGGCCATCAGACGACCAGTTTCCATAACAAATGTGACAGAAAACTCGTAAAATTATGATAATGATTGGGTAGCGTAATAAAATCTGGATGTGTGTGAAATCATCTTTTGAAATGTTATGCTGAACCGTTGGCTGTCTGCAACTTTGGAAGACGGTGGAAAAGGGAAAGATGAGGCATGAGCAACGCTGTTTTACTTTTATTTTCCGATAAGAAAAGAAATTGTAAGAATGTAAAATTCCTTCCTCTGTGAGGAAAATTAGAATGTCATTGAATGTTTTCAATATAGTGTGTACGGAGCCTTCTGTCCTCCTTTCAATAACAGGCAGACATAAGAACAATTTCAATGAGTCACACATATATGTTGTGAATGACTCTCAGCTACTACCAAGCCACTAATTAGCTCAATGTCTGTGAAACTCACTAAATTATAGTCATTTAGGTGTTCTGTAATGTGAGTGGGCTGTGGCAGCCATCTTGAATTAGACTCCAAAAGTTAATCAGTTGTAGATATGCATACATTGGTTCAAGAAATATTTTGCTAACATGCATACACATGAAAGCACAGATGCAGGGAAAGACACTAAAAAATCACATATGTCATTGTTTTGCATCAAATTCTCACATTACTATAAAATCCAAAATATTAACGAGACAAAGTGCTTTGCTTATCAAAAGTTTATGTTAATAATATAATGTATTAGCCGATATTTTGTATTTAAAACATGTGAGGTTCATTTATGTTCCTAAACAAATTCTGCACAAAGAACATCACTGGTGGATCCAATGAAAGGTAAATAAGGTTTGCCATAAGAAATATTGTTTTCTACATGAACACTGCAAATGCACGACTGAACTATTTCTGCATTGAAACATTCACGTAACCCTAATATCACAAGATCTAACTTGCAGATCTGCAAACTGCAGAAATTAGGTACGCAACATCTTTAGATACAAACAGGCTGAGTTTCTCCAAGAAGATATGCAAACGCTGACATCACTTCACAAAAAAAAAAGTTTAATCTGCGAAAAGACTAATTTGGTCAAACGGTTCGGGGGGGGGGGGGGGGGGCAACTGCAGGTTTCTGGAGCCTGTTGGACACTCATTCCTGCTCGCATCGATTGAGGGTGCATGAGCTGGAGTGGGTGGTATTGGAATAGTGTGTGTGGGTGTGTGTGGGAGTGTGTGTATTATGGCTTTGGCAGGTACAACAGACCTGAGGGGGAAAACAAGCAGGAGTGCTCGCCTTTTTTTCAACCTTCACCCGATTAAAGGGAATGAAAAATCCATGAGCGCTCATTACAGGGGTCTACAGGTGGCTAATGAGCTGATATTTAAAACTTGTTACAAGTCGGTCCTCTCCCTCTCCTCACTTTTTGCTTTTCTTCCTTCCGTCTCTGGCTTCCCTCCAGGACAGAGCTCCTGTGTGGTGGCAGAAATGCTTCGTCTCAGCAAACTGTGAGCCAGGAACATGCAACACATCGGCTCCAGACTGCATTTCCCTAATGCCCATTTCCCCAACCAGAAGCACACATTCAAGATAAATAACCTCAATTAAATTCACTAAATATAGTTTTTTTTAGGTTATATATGACTCCAATGCACAGTTTTGCTCGTGTCTCTTACTTTGTACGGTTCACTGTTCCACGTTCTATGGCCTTGGGTAGGTGTGGCGAATTCCACTAGATGTCCTCATTAAAAATCTCCTCACTTTTTTTAACCACTGTGTGATACAAAAAAAAAAGGCAATCACAACAAGTCAACAGCTCGTCTTTCACGCCAGCCAAAGCTCCACGGGCAGAAGCTGCAGCCAGGTAGATTGCCTGTGGACCATAACCACTTTAGTTGCAGTGCAGAAAATATTACCTTGATAATCTCCAGCAAGAGGCAATTCAGCAGGAAATGGTTCCCTGTGCTGGCTTGTGTATATATATATATATATATATATATATATATATATATAGTCGGGGCTGAGTCTAGCTCATAATTCAGTGTGGTCATTGGCACTATTCATCGTCTGTCTGCTCAGGCAGGGCACTGGCTAAATGACAGTGAAAGCCGCAGTGGCACTTCCACCACTGCTTTACGACTGGCAGAGACCCCGGGGCTCTATGACTGGAGTGCTGAGTGAGAACATGGCTGCCAATCACTTGATATTAATCTCCCTGTGACCAACGACAGATAGCCGACATAAAGGGGGAAACATGAAGAAGGGAGGAGAAGAGGGGGGGAACTAGGAAACGGACCCAGCTGGTGCAAGGCTGACAACAATTAGCTATGTGTTTGGTGTCACACACCTGCACACACATGTGAAGGTCAGTTTCACTCAATACTCTGCACCGTGCAACATAATTTGTTCAGACATGAACAAATTGTTTGTTCATAATTTGTTCAGACATGACCGTTCTGAGCATCTCACCTTGATGAAATCCTTGGAGCAAATGGTTCATTGAGATGGGGTGGAAGATGGGCAGCCGACCGGGGACCAGAAAGTCGCGGTTCGACTCCCAGCCATTCCCACATGTTGTGGTGTCTCTGAGCAAGACATCCAATCCTCAATTGCTCCCCGGGTGCCTACATAGCTGCCCACTGCTCCATCTGAGTGTATCTCATGTGCGATGGGTTAAATGCAGAGAACTGATTTTGCCATTGTATGGGAACATACATTGATGACAATCTCAGACTTCCCTTCCCTCCCCCAAAGGAATAGCTTACCACTGCATGTCAGGCAGGCTCCCTCTCTTACTGTTTTTAAGTCTCATTTAAAAACTCACTTTTGTTCCCTGGCTTTCTACCCTGTATGAGTTGATTTTAACTTCTCTGTATTTTATAATATTTTACACTTGTTTTTTTTTTTTTTTTTTTTTTTTTTTTTTTTGGTAAAACACTTGGGCAGCGCCGTGGCACAACTGGTAGAGCTGCTGCCTCTCAGCGAGCAGGTCCTTGGTTCAAACCCCGGTCCAGGGGCCTTTCTGGGTGGAGTTTGCATGTTCTCTCCGTGCATGCGTGGGTTTTTTCCGGGTACTCCGGTTTCCTCACACAGACCAAAGACATGCATGTTAGGCTGATTGGTAACTCTAAATTGTCCCTAGGTGTGAGTGAGAGAGTGAATGGTTGTTTGTCTCGTTTGTCTCTATGTGTCCCTGTGATGGACTTGCGACCCGCGTCCAGGGTGTACCCCGCCCCTCGCACAGTGATTGCTGGACATGGGCACCGGCGACCCCCGTGACCCAAAATGGAATAAACGGGTAAAGATAATGGATGGATGGATTGCATATTGCCTGTTTCATTTCATTCCAGGGTTTTAGACTAAGATTATCTTATTATTATCTTATTATCTTATCTTAGAGACAGCACGGTGGCACAACTGGTAGAGCTGCTGCCTCTCAGCGAGCAGGTCCCCGGCTCAAATCCCAGTCCGGAGGCCTTTCTGGGTGGAGTTTGCATGTTCTCTCCGTGCATGTGTGGGTTTTCTCCGTGTACTCCGGTTTCCTCCCACAGAACAAAAACACGCATGTTAGGCTGATTGGTAACTCTAAATTGTCCCTAGGTGTGAGTGAGAGAGTGAATGGTTGTTTGTCTCGTTTGTCTCTATGTGGCCCTGTGATGGACTTGCGACCCATCCAGGGTGTACCCCGCCCCTCGCACAGTGCTGGACATGCTTGCAATATACATTTTTTAGCTGAGTTTGAGTAGCAGTGGTGGTTACTTTAATTGAGCTAGCATGTTTTAATCAGTTGTAATCATCCAGTAATTACTTCGAGACTTTTTTTCCTTGTTGTAAAATGATGTGTCATTTATTTTCTGTATTTTTAACAAAGTCCATTAATTACTTGCCTCCATTTCGAGATTCCATATTTCATTTTTTAGATGATTTAAAAAGGTTCCAATCACACTCCTTGCACTTCCATTAACTTTCAAACATGCTTTACACGTTCTAGAGCACTCCTTACATGTGGATTTTTTTTTTTTAATTTTTCCAGACAAATAGAATTGAACTGTACAATGTGTAGCTCTCTGATTAGCCTAGCTGTTGGGAATTATGCTCAACTATGAAATTTTAGCTCAGTATCTGTAAAAGTGGATAAGTTATAGTCATTTTGTAATTTTTCTTACAGTCAGTTGGCTGTGGTGGCCATCTTAAATTATCCAAAAGTTGTTTGTATATGCCCCATAATTATTTTCTGACAGTCTTGTTAAAATTTAACCAGTTCATGAGATACTTTGCTAACAAGGCTGACTTTAATACTTTATCTTTTTGCTATTGTTGGATGTAACAAGACCCAGTGTACACAATTTTGTTCCACCTCATGTACCACATGTGATGAAATGACAATAAAACGTACTTGAACTTGACTTGAACTTAATAGTTAAGATTATTGCAAACATGCTATGGCATAAATGTTTATTTCTTCTGATATTACTGATTTCGCTTTTTTTTTTTTCTTCATTTAACCTTTATTTATACAAGTTCGTGTACTGAGTCAAGAAGACTCATTTTCAAAAGAGACCTGTTATTTGTTGTTTGTTTTTTTCTTTATTTTCAATCTCCCTGGCTAATATTTGTTCTTGTTTTTTTTATATGCCTTTTGATCTTCACAAACCACATGCTAAGATTGTTACTTCACGTTTGCAGCTCAATATTTAATGCTTGTAATGTCTGTTTTTATAAATAAAGTTTTCTGGGGGGAAAAAAATCTTTACTTCACTGCGCACTTTGCGTAGACTTACGCAGCCGTAAGTCTACGCAAAGTGCGTGCCTGACTCTTTCAAAGCTTTTTCGAAGAGTACGTAAACAACGTTAGTGAATAGCTAACCTTTCGTCGACTGACTTTTTTTTTTTGGTACCGAGCGGAGAGGAGATGCACACGGCACTCGAGTGAGGTAACTATTTAAAAAAAAAAACATTTGTTTTCATTCACTCCCACAACATGGATTCTTGTTAACGCTTGTTACATGTTAAGAGTTTAAACACGGCCCGTATTATTTGTAACGTAGCCTCTTAGACCATCAAACGTCGTAGACGGCAAGCTAATTTCCTGTGATTCCTCTGCTAGCTCGCGTTAGCTGCTTTAATTGTCCGTTTTAAAGGTTAGCGTTAGCATGCCGGAATGACTCAAAACAAAGAGAAGGGCTGCCTGACTGAAAAATGTCAATCTTGGTAGCTCATTATCGGATACTGGAGGCATGTTTATGCGGTTTCGTGATTAAAGTTGGTAGTTTCTACGCGTTAAAGTCACGCTTCAGTGACGCGGAAGAGATCACGCAGCTTGCTGTTACCGCAGCACGTGCATCGTCCAGCCCCTTTTCTCGTGGATGGATGGATTATTGGTGGGAAGTGTCATGTCTCTGAACGGATTCGCTTTTTACGAACTTGCTTCGAGCTAAGATTCACTTGAAGCAGCATCTCTTTTGCTGTGTGTGTCTCCCACCTTACCGGGAGGACGCTGCACGCTGGGACACCCACAGATCGCACACCATACTTGGTGGCGGACATTTTGAGGGACTAACTCATGAAGGCACTGCAAGTTCCATATCAACTATGATTATTTATATAAAAAAATATTAGTTCATACAGATTTTTCACCAGCTATGTCATATGTTTACTTTGATCAACGTCATGCAGACATTAAAATAAGATTTGTGCAAAAATATTTTGTAAGTGACAAATTATTTTAATTTGCCTTTGCTTCCAAATCCTATGGGGTACCTCCTTTTTTGGGCTCAAGTGCTGGACACTTGTGAATATCACCTTGATTTCTCTACATTCATGTAAAATAGCATTTTACAGCAAAATAAAATATGTGAATCTGAAACTAATCAAATGTATATTTTTTTTTACTCATCGTGGCCATCACAAAACCGCATTCATTGATTTGCACAGACTAAAATGAAATGACTAATCTTAGAAATTTTAAACAAAAAAAATGCAAATATGTAACTAAAATGGCCACAAATAGGTCTGGAAGTCCCAAAATTTAAAAAAGGCTGTAAATTAAATAAAACAATTAGTTTATGGTTTATAAAATTTAATAATTTTACTATTGTGGTGCAGCAATGTTTTATGCCAAATAAACCATGTAACAAATTAAAAAATTATTTTGCTATTGCATTGAATTTACATTAGGTGGAAGATGTTTAACACTTTTAACACTTGATAGCTTAACATTTATCCATAAGACTTATTATACGGATGTAAATGTTACTGTGCTTTTTTTTTTTTTTTAAAGGAAGCAACATGACATGCTAATTTTACATCTAAAATGTACCTAATGTCATCATCTCCATTACAGGAGGGGATTTCATGATCACAGATTATTTATGCGTTCTCACAAAACAGTTCCATGAAATAGCCTTAAAGCCCTGTATGTCTATGCTGCCTCTGTCCCTTCATAAATTCCTGATAGAGCCGACCACCATTTGTATCTTATTTAAAACATGATAAATTAACTCGGTTTAGTGTTTCTCTCTCAGGTTAATTTTTTTAAGTAAATGCAATATTGCTGTGCGTTATCATCGATCCCTCTTTAATAAACTTGTTTGTGGTTTAATTCTACAACCGGGTGCTCACACAGACACATCACAATACTGACACGTAAAGCCAGCTTATCTTTTCACATGGCCACTGTTTTCAGCTCTGTTACTACCTCGCTTCGCAGCACAAAGGTGCATCAAGGGTAGTAGACTGATCGCCCTTGCTGACTCGGTCCATTCAGAAATCACACCAAGGGTCTAAGTCCCAGCTTAAAGTGTTTTGTATTAAAATGTGTCCTCTTCACTGACCTGAGTTTAGATGGGTGTAGCTTCTTATGACATCAGTTATCAGTAGGGGTGCACCGATACATCGGCCCGATTTCCTTAATTTTGGTAAATCGGAGATCGGCCGATACTTGCATGAGAAACCGATTTTACCAGAGTATTTTTTTTTTTCTAGTTTTGACAATTGGCTAAACTTCATTTATATTTGAGAGCACTGCCTCCTGGTCAGTTAAAACAAGTCCGTATTCTTTCTAGGATATTGTTCGAGGGTATGTTGTTTTTTTTTTTTTTTATAAAATCAAATTGGAAAATTGAAAGTGCATTGTGACCTTATAACACCTGACAGTGTCGCTTATAAAACAAAATCAGTATTGGCCAAAATCGGAATCAGTCAGCCAGAAAACTGCAATCGGTGCCCCACTAATGATTAGCTAGTTATCATTTTTTATTTTGCCCAGAGGTGGCAAACTTTTTGATCTCATAGTGTTGTATTACCTACTTAAAGCAACGTGTTTTAAAAAAAACCTGAAAGCTGACACATTGAAAACAGAGGGGGAGAGACAGATGCACATCTGAGCCATGCGCTGTTTGTACCGACAGTTTTCGATCGGCGGGGGTGCGTTCAGCGTGGGGGTTCAACATGAAGGAAGAGGCTGCCTTTAGCTTTTAGCTTCTTAGCTTCTTAGCTTCTTAGCGGTAGACGGGGCGGGACGCCCCGCTTGTATAATGGTAGGGGAAACACTGAAGAGCAACATAGCTTGTAAAATGTTATTTTAGTGGTCTGAAAAAGTTAAGTCAGGTCCTCTGGACGGCTTCAAAAACAGTTGTAGAAACGTTTCGTCTTTTGGATGAAAGACAAAACGTTTCTGCAATTTTGTTTTTGTTGTTTGTTGAACCCGTCCAGAGGACCTGACTTCACTTTTTTAGATTTTTCTACTTGGATTATTGAGCATACATCAGGGTATTATTTTAGTGGATTAATATGTATAATATTTAATATTCAAATGTGCTAATTTAAGTGTTTTTCTTGTAAGCTTGCATATTAAAACATCAAAACTACTGATGTTACAAACCAGCCAACTATGAAATAGATTATTTTATTCTAGACCCCTGATCAAGATGATTGTTTTAGTCTTTGTTTTCAGCAGTCTCACAACTCAGTAAAGTGTGGTTTTTAGTATAGTTTTCATTCAACAAATTTAAGTTTTGACACCGTTGAAAGAAATTGTGGAGTGAATTTATATTATGTGAACCACCTCTGGTCTTCTGGTTGTACTTTGTGTGTGGTGTCAAATAAGAAAAATAATTGGTGTAAAAACGCAGTAAATTGAAACAGACCTCAGTTGTGCAAATGAGAAAATAAATGGCGGTATATTATTTTCATAATTTTACTTAATAATAACTTGCTTAGTATTTTTTTTTAAATATATTTCCAGTCTGATATTATTTTGATTTAAAAAAAATCAGCAGCCTGCATGGGTCTAATGACACCAAGTCAGTGCGTTTGTCAGTGATGGATAAATTTTAGCTCTGAGGTATGAAAATCATAGAAGTGTGAAGATTTTAAAGCACTGAGCGTGTGAACCAACAGCTGTACGCACACGGTTGCACAGCTGCTTTGAAAACGTGTGGGAGTCTTTCTGTATTTTAGCAAAAATACGTGTTTTAAGCCTGTTCTGTCTTGATTTTGTATAACCAGGTGCATGAATTTGGGGACGTAGCTTGTGAATTCGTGTCTGTTTTAGTTTATAGTAAACAAATAATGAAATGGGGGGGGGAAACACATTAATAAATGTGCGTTATAAAATGACCAGAAAACTGCAGCACAAAATGGATCACCTGTGCCTTTATTAATAGCTGTATTTGTTTTCTTTATTGAGATAACATTTTAGTTGTTTTTCTAAATAGTTTTAAAAGAAGAATGTTGATTATAAAGCATATTATAAACAAAAAACTAATTATGAATGAAAATGGGTGGAAATGCATTTATTCTGTTTTATGCCTGATTGCAATTTAAATAGAACAATCACTTCCTCCTGTGGTTGATGATGACATATGATTTTAATAAAGCTTTCATGGGGATAAAAGTTCATGAATTATTGCGATCAAATAATTTCCTTTTTTTGTTTTGTTTTGTTTGTCCTTTAATCTAATTGGGAGTTTAATTAAATGTATTGTAAATAATAATTGCATGGAGATTACCATTAGAACATTGAAGTAATTTGAAATGTTTTGGTTAGTGTGAATAAAAAAAGGCTAAATTGGAAATACTTTATTCTGGTTTTTCTGTTGAAGCGATTTGGTTGGTGTGATGTGCGGATGGTTTTTTTAGATTGCATTTAATGTTGGCTTTTACTAACAACACCTCATCGCTTGAATTTGGTAATAAAATCATGTAAAAGTGCTTGCAGCAGTGCTGTAAACTTTGGTTTTTGCATTTAGATGGATGGCTTTAGTGTCAATATATTCTCATAAAAAATTCAGTTGCTTGAATATTAGAAGATAAGGAGAACAATATAAACCATTGACCCATTAAATAGTTTCCCACAAGGAAGGAAAAAAAAAATAACAAGATTAAAACGGGAATAAACTCAAAATTATATGAAATTCAAACACATGCACATGTTAATTTATTAACCTTTATTTAACCAGGAAAATCCCATTGAAATCACAAATATCTTTTGCATGTTAGGCCTGGACCTGAAGGTTGTCTTAACATACGTTTTTGAACTGTGGGAAGAAAACAGAGTACCCGGAGAAAACCCACGCAAACACAAGAACGTTCGAACTTCACACAGAAAGACCCCAGGTCCAAACCAGAGATTGAACCCAGGACTTCTTGCTCTGAGGCAACATTACTAACCACTAAAGGGCTCTGCATACTCCGTCCAAAGCAGCAATAT
This sequence comes from Nematolebias whitei, assembly GCF_014905685.2. Taxonomy (NCBI): domain Eukaryota; kingdom Metazoa; phylum Chordata; class Actinopteri; order Cyprinodontiformes; family Rivulidae; genus Nematolebias; species Nematolebias whitei. The sequence continues at coordinate 9,137,253 of NC_056510.1, read as the reverse complement.
TGTGTCTCATTGATGTAGTTGCATGACAAATATCACATTTTGTTCTCAGAGCAGCTTTGCTCACCCCTTCTTGATACAAGACCTGGGTCAAACTTTTTCTCACACGTATGCTCCAAGTGCTATGTGTTTGGTCAGACGTTTGTCGGCATGTACATCAATGCAGAAGTGTGTCTGGACTTTCAGTTGTATGATTCCAAACACACTAAATTAGTCAAATGACTAAAAACTCCTGGATGGAGATCGTGCAGACATTGTGTATGGAGGAGTCTGTCTGCTGAAAAGTATGGCGCTTTCATGATAGATTTATAGCCCAACGATGGATGCAGGAACGGAGTGGAGACTCTGGTGGGAAGAAACCCATGCAGTGACCTATACTGTTGCAGAAGGGGTTTCCCAGGAGCTGTGCCTCGTGGACTATGAAAGGTGTGTTCGAAAACCAGTGTCCCGCAACTACTTGACCGTGAGTCGACTGTTTAGCTTCGGATGGAGTATGCTGGACGCTTGAGGTATCATGCTGCCACAGATTAAGGTTATTTTGAGCTTCAGTGTCTTGCCAAAGAATATTATGGCATGTCCTGCTGAAATATGAAATCAAACAGATGAACTCCTAATTGGTGGATGATTATTCTTCCCCTCTGAGCCATAAATCTCCTTGGTTTGATAGGAATAGTAACATTTAGTGTCACTTTTTATATACCTGTTTTCATAATCTGGAAATTACATGATGTTTAGACGCATCTAGACCTCTACTACCAGCTTGATAAAGTGAAGTGAGTAAGTTCAAGTTGTGTTTATTTGTCATATGCAAAGTTAACAGTACAATGAAATGCAAATTTCTTCTCATCCTAAATATTTCATTGTACTGTCAACCTTGTGTTAACCTTGACAAATAAACAACTTGAACTTACTTCACTTGATCAAGCTGTAGTAAAAAAGAAAATATATTCTCCACATGCATACTGTGGATCAAGGTGTTAGACAACACATGGACAATCAACAAGAAGTTTAATTTTGTTGCGATTTTCTTGAACTCCTTTACTTTTTTGGTGACCATACAGATAAATTAAATGATTTAGGGCTGAAACGATTCCTCGAATAATTTGAGTACCTCGATTACAAAAAATCCTCGAGGCAAATTTATCTGCCTCGAAGCTTTGTTAAACTATTCAGAGCACTGTGGTCTAGCCGGAAGGTTGTCGTGTTACAACAACGCTACCGCTAAGTGTGCCAAGTTTGTAGCTATGGAGGCAAATGGAGAATGCCTAGAAGAAGAGCCCTGAAAACAACAAAAACTGTCAAAAGAGAAAATTGTAATACCAAAGACAAATAAATACTATAATGCTATAATGCCCTCCATACACTTGAAATCATACCTGATATTCTTGTGACACTGTTTTCAATCCTGAGGATCCGGTGTCTCTTCTTCAGTGTTGTAGCCCAGCCACAAAGTAGGATGCAAGTTTTCCTCCGTCAGCTGTTTGTCAACAAAGTGAAATTAACTGATATACAGTGTTTTGGGTGACCGCTTCAAGTTCAGATTTTTCAGTCACATTCTTCTTAATTCCTCATCTGTATATGGGTGATGGAAACTATACCGCTTTTCACAGGATCACTCTTTTTTTTGTTTTGGGTCCATGTTCACAACTCTGGTTGTAGCTGATTTAGTTTGGTCTGGTACTCTGGTTGTTGGTGCAGCCGCGAACAGCACAGCAGGTACCTGAACGTCGCAAAGGCTATTTTAGTCAACTTTATGGTTGTTAAATAAATGTAAACAAAACAAAAAACTGTGTTTTATTTGCTGAACTGAATGCAAATTACTTTCAAATAAACTGCTACCATTATTTGCCTATGCTTACTGCTACTTCCGGTGTCTGACAGGAAGTTGTACCCATAATCATTTATGCAGTATTCATGCCACATGAATAAGGTGGATACATAACGAACCACCCCAACCTCTCAGTTCAGCAAACAGTGTTGTTAGTTGTTCCACAAATCAGATCCAACCGTAAAGCTACTTTATTGTTTTTCACCCCTCATGTGGAACAAACTGCCTGAGAGCTCAGACTTGAGTCTGATCTGGTCGTATTTAAATCTAAATTAAAGACACTTATTTTCTATTGCTTTTTACTAATTAATTTGTATCCGTTTAGTACGCTTTTAGTCATTGTAAATTCTTAAAAATCATGTATTTTGTGTGTGTGTAGGTAGTTTTGCCTTGCTCATGCTAACTTGTTTTTATTCTGTAAAGCACCTTGAAATGCCTTCTGGTATGAAATGCGCTATACAAATAAATTTGCCTCGCTCCTACATATTGATCAAGCTCAAGCTTTATTGGATCTTTCAAGTCCCACAACACTCTCAGTTGTCTCGCGTTCTCTCTTTTTGTAAAACAGGCATTCAGTTTTAACTTAGCAGCTTTCATGGAGCACTTTACACACAATTAACAGACACCGAGTACTTGTCAAGATAAAAATAAACCTCTAAACGTTATCTCCTATAGGTCTTAGGCCACATCAGCAGACCTCATTGACAACTTCTGCATATAAAAACACTTAATGTGTTTTGAACATTCAAATCAAGAGATATTTCACAGAGCTATTTAAAACGCCTACAGGACTAAATAAATCAGTGTTGCTTTGATAATATAGAAAACAACCTCAGTTCGTGAGATTTACATCTGAACAAGTATACTGTGATGGGAGGTTTGGCAGCGCTGATGAAAAGAGCGTCTGGGTTCAGCAAACACAGATGGGACGTCATGAGTTCATCGCTTTTATGTTTTACAGTGGGACCAAATCTGTTTGAGATGCACACACCATCTCACTGAAATCATGTCTGTTCTGTTTGCTAAACTTCCATGTTCAGTCTACTGTGTGTGGACAAAACGGACTAGTATATGTGACAAATTTGAAGATGGTTTTTGGTTTATTTGTAGATTTAATCTGAAAGGAAAACAACAAACAAAGCAACTACTGGTCACACAAAAAATTGGGAGGTTTACCAAACTGAATTGTATTCTAAAAATGTTTTGTTTGCACGTCTTCAAATTACTTTTTTTTTATTTCAAAATTAATTTTACTTCTATTTTAACTAAATAATCTTTTAATTTAGTTCTAGTTGATTATAAACAATATAGCAGAACAAAACATGAAATTGGCGTTTTTTCTTCTGCATGTACGTCAGAAATACAACTCATTTTGCCTCCATGCATTCGTTTATATTTTATTTATGTGCCTGCAAAGTTCAAAACTGGAAAATGTCATCTTAATACTTAAGACCAAAATCCCTGAGTGAAATTAACTGTGGAACGCAACAGCTGGCCTCCAATAAGATTTTTGTAAACACAGACCTGCATGGTAAATTTGTCATGCTCATAATGGCAACAATCAGCTCTACGTGTAACACCGTCCCCACACTGATGCTGTTTGTGACACTTTTCACTCACTGACTTTCAAACGGTACGATGATGCTGGTTATAGTTTGTAAGTCCTTGTAGGATCATTCTCCAAATTGTCAAGCTAACCCCACCATCATGGTTTTTTTTTTGCCATTTATAGCTGATTGTGGAGGTAATTTTGTGCTTAGAGGCCATTGTGTGACGTTTTCTGGAACAAACTGGTCCAGATGACAAACATCCTTCAAATAGCTTTAACTTCTCCACAGTAGAACCAACATTCACGTCAACACTTGGCCAGCCAAAGGGCAAACTTCTTCCCGTGGTAAAGTTTGGACTGAAGAAGAATTTGTGTTTAAATTACTCATTGTAACTCAGGCCAACAGAACTATACTTCAGTAGGTTTACCATGCGTAAAATACAAATACAGTAAAGTAAAATTTCAGTCTCTGTTCAAATTTTGTTTTACTTTGACCAAATTAGACATTACCTGGACAAAACCCACATCTCAATCAGTCAGATTAAACCTGTGGAACATACGGCATGAATCAGTGCCGACCTTAGAAGGTGGATGAGCTAAAAATGATTTTGCAAACTTAAAGGTAGTATCTTATTGGGCTCTGACTATTTCCTGAAAGGCATTCATGATGGAGTCACCAGAAAGTCTTGCAACATTTGGTGTTTCTCAATGTACTTGCATGATTCGCAGAGGCGAGCGGTCCTGTCATTTCGGTTTTGAACATGTTCAAAATAGTCTGAGTCGACCCGGGTGTCTCAGATCCATCCGGATCTTTTGTCCAACCAGTTTTATTTACACTTGAGCTGCATTTTGACACCTGCATGGAAACTGTCCTCTGACAGAAAACATGTCCATGTCTAAAAACCATGCTGAATAAGATCTGTAATAAACATAGAGAAAATGGGAGTAAATCGTAAATGTGGGTGCAGCTGCCAGGGTGGGTGCAAAGTGAGCTGAGGCAGGTACGATGTGGACGGAAGTTAACAAAATAATGTGAATGGCCAAGAATGCAGTTTTGCAAGCCACGCACACAACTAGACTGTAATTTTTCAAAACCTCGATGTTCAAAATGTGGTTCTGCAAACTGCCGGCCACTTGGTTGAAAACATTCAAAGCTCAGTGAGACTGCAACAGAAATGTTGCCTTTTTTTTATCATTTTCCCCAAATTTTTAGTCATGAACTAGTTAACAGTCGCAGCCCAGTGAGATACCATCTTAATGATGCTATTCTTTGGCATTATTTTAGACTATAAAAGTTACTCATGTATAAATGGTTAATGCTAAAATGTGCAGATATAGTCCTATAAATACCACACGTATAAATGCAGAAGCATTTGCACCATAAATTCCTGGTCATGTGATTTATCTGTTAGAGTCCTAACTGCTCAATCACGCAGACACAATATATTCCCTCCCTGTGCCTCCCCGCCTCCCTGTACGTTAAGTCACTGGACTCAAAAGCCTCCAAACTCAACCTGCTAAAATGTTCGTGTTGGAATGAGCTTTTTTTTTTTTAATCAGGGTGGAGTGAGCTCCTGTTCCTTTGAGCTTATTTTGGATTAGAGGTGAGCATGAACTGTCATTGCCATTTTGCCAGTGTGTTATTAGTTTGACATCTACACCGTGTATCTCTTAGCTAATTGTTGTGTTTACACCCTCGTGTCTGGCCGTGTCTTGCGGTCTGAAAGTGTCATGCGCTACAATGAACACGCTTCCAGGCCACAGAGCTTCAGCCCTGCACCTGCGTCTCACCACAGCCATCTCATGTCTTTTTTTTTTATTTTTATTGCCGTTCTTTGATTCTGCTCCCAGAATTTATGATGAGAAACAGTAAAATCAGAAAGTGACCCAACAGCTTCGACCAGAAGAACTCTACTGATGTAATGTTTGTTGTCTTAGGAGGTGTTGTTGGATTGTAGGGTGTTCGGGGAAGGTGTGGCCGGTTGGCAATAGTTAAAATGAATTTAGAAATGTTATTTACCGGTACTGGGCAACATGTGCGTCATTGTACAATCTCTTCAAACTCAGGTTTATTGGACATATTTGAGCTTCAAATTGGACTTTTTTTCCCCATCATTAATTTTTCATGTTAAATTATTTTACAAACTATCTCTCCGTTTTATACAACCTTTGTTAAGTATGCAAAAATCAGCCTGGCCATTGAAAGACTTGAAACAGGCTCTCGGCGTTCATGTGACTTCAAGCTTCATGAGTCAGGATATTTTCAGGAGATCCACCACTTTGATATATCACTACTGTGATCACTTATTGAGATAGGGCAGCCGACTCGGGACCCGAAAGTCTCAGGTTCGATCCCCAGCCATTCCCACATGTCGTGGTGTCTCTGAGCAACACACCTAATCCCCAATTGCTCTCTGGGTGCATATCTGGGTGTGATGGGTTAAATGCAGAGAACCGATATGATGACAATACATAGCACTTTACTTAACTTTAGTCTATTTTACAGAATTCCACACGCGCTTGTATCAGTATAATATATATAACACTTCCTGTGGACAGTTCGTTAGTTGTACCTGTTTCAGGGGCTACCAGTACATTAACATTGCAGGCTAATGCAGCCCATAGCTATTTTTTCTTTTTCCTCTGTGTGACCAAAATTGATTTTTTTTCCACATATCCAGTACAGTCAAGTCCAGTTGCTTCTTTGTATTTCACATTTCCTGGGTGACTGAAAATGTATAGCAACAGATCATACTAACATTAGTATCTGGCTGTGTCGATACTAATGTTAGTATCAGACCGTATCAATACTAACATGATGGGCTCAATACTCGAGTTTGTTTTTACCTTCAGTACGTCGCTCCCACTCCAAAAAATAAAATGCTGCACTGGAGAAGCCATGAAGGGGCAAGATTAACATTAGACCTAACAAGCCTGTTTAATTTAAATTTAAGTGGTTCTGGTTGCACAAAATCTTAAGAGCTTCATGTTGCATCCACATTTACTTCCTTAATGTGATGTCACATCTTCTTCGCATGCAGGTTGCCTCAGAACTGTAAACGGTTCACAGTGGAGTCTGATGGAGGTTGCATTGAAATTATAATGTAACCAACCACTCAAAAAAATAAATTGGGAATTGAGCATTAAGACCTGCAGTGTGAACATAGTCTAAGTGTACAACATCACAGATAAATGCATCTAAAGCTGATAGAAGGTAACAGCTATTTTTTTAACTTGCTTGAACTCTCATGTCTAATGCTTGTTGCTCTCCAGAACCTCATCCTTCGCCAACAGATTGTAGCCTTTCAACGTTTCCGCAGACCATCTGTTGGAAGTTGGGTCCATGTGACGACTTGCATCTGCCCTCACTCACAAGCCTTCGGCCCTGCTAAGAAAAACTACTCATCTGACATTAAATTCTCTGTCCTCAAACCCACTGTGATCTCACTCCCCTCTTTGTACAGACGCCTCATTGTGCGTCCTCCTGGCTTATCAGTGTTTCTAGTTTAAAACAATTCAACAACATGGAAGCCACATGTGGCGGCATCACTTTGTTAGAAGTTGACATGGGTTGTGAGGTCTTAAATGTCTGACCGGTTTTGGTAAAAAAAACACTAAAAAAAACAGGATAACATTTATTTTCTAGTCAGCTATGATTGAGGGATTATTGTAGTGAATGCAGCTTGATTTGAAGTCAAAGTTGGGAGCAGAAATGATAAAAGAGGCTGGATTTCTTCGAGTCTGAGCAAGAAAAAAACGTTATTTTCCTCTGAAAATCTAAACCTCGAATTGAACGAGTTATTTTCAAACCTGCAGGGTATCAAACAAAATGACAAGGATGTCTTGCAGAGCTTTTTAATTTGATAGGGATTTCAGATACCGCAGTTAATTCATTTAAAGACTAAAAACTCAGCATTTCCCAATTAATCTTTGTCATCCACATGCACATATGAGCGTGCACACTGGGCTTGAAGGACGTGAGGAGGGAGATGCACCTTTATTTGTGGTCAAAGGGCTAGACTCGGGCACAGAGGATGAAAACCACTGTTTAGAGAAAATGTTTTTTTAAATTAAAATTCATCTGAAACACCTAACGCGTTAAACTTTTATGTTCACTTGATGTTGTATAACTGCAAAGTTCGAGTATGAGGCTTTTTTATGTGCGTGCACTTCTGCATTCTTCAGTCGGCTTCAGACAGCCTGATTCTGCGATGAGAGGGATGCTTCTAGTCGTGTGAGAATCATATGAAGCAGCTTAGAGGTCAGCGCCAGGTTCTTTTTCTCGCTGGTTTTAAAGAAAACGGTGTTCTTTAAGCCGGCAACAACTTAGAAATGATTCTGGAAATCATTTCTGAGCAGTAATGCACAGAAGCTGTTTCCAGATATGTCAAAAGGAAAGGTTTATTTATTTGGTGCTTATGTGGGAGTGGTTGTAAAGTTAAATGAGATTTTTAAAGCAGCTGTTAGTAAAATTTGGAGGTAATTCGTTTTTTTTAAGCTTACTGTCATTTGTGTTAAAAAAAAAAAAAAGCTGATAAAATCTATAACGATAAACTAAACTATGCCAAAAATAGTAAAATTGAGTTGTTTTCCGATGACGTTCATAAAGATTTGCCAGGATGTGCCTTTTGAGGATGTGGGCTTTAACTCGCATGTGTTATTGTTTCTGGTGAGTCAGGCTCAGCATTTAAAGAGAAATTGCGAAGGACTCTCAAACGTTTCAAAACATTTCCCAACATTTTTCAATTTTCTTCCGTAAGTCGCTGAGGTTTGCAGTCCTATCGCTTGAATTGAATTAGGCCTAATCAAGAATCGGAGCTTGTTGTGACAGAATACATCCCAAATGATGCTGCAACTAAATAGTTTACCTACTTTGTCACAAATTTGAGTCTCCAACCTGTCTAACGCAGTCGCAGCCTTGTGAGATGCTAGTTTTACACAGATGAGTGTTTGAGGTCAGTGTCTGTGTTACTTGGAATAGCTTTGACACAAAGTTGTTTCCCCACAACGCAACACGTCAGTGGTGAGTGTTAGTCAGTAGCTTTGAGTCCTTTATGACGCATCAGTCTGATTTTGAACAGATGACATCAGGGTGTATTTCTTCTTCTTTTGTAAACAACTGAGCTTTTCTATGATCAGCCTTTTCAAATACACTAACCCATATGTCTTGTTTATCTATTAGAGGAGCTTGAAGTTTGGTGGCATCATGACTGTAGGGCATGCAAAGATTATTTAATGAGATACCAAGTTATTGCATTATACAGTGTAACATCGGGGGGTATGTATGTATATTTTTTATAAAAACTGGCCATCCCTATTGTTTGAGGAAACTGTGTTTTCTACATTTTATTTTGCTTAAAAGTAAATTGTCCTCAAATGATTGGGGTAGACTGTAGGCCAAAGATGAATTTATGCCCCCTAGCTCCACCATTGCACCCAGTGGTGAATAAAAGTTCCCTTAACTGGCCAGGATCCGTCACTGAGCAGCTTCGGACAAGCCCAAAAAAAAAAAAAAAAAAATCTACCCACTTGAACATCTTCCACCAATTTATTTGACAGCTGAATTGTAAATCTAAGCAAATGTTTGACATTTTTAATGAGCATAAAATAACTAAAAATAAAATTGCAGCACTTACTTTTTGCTTTAGTTGGCGAAACACAAAGTTTGACTCGAGCTGAACTGAGATTTGCTTGTTTTCATTAAATGCACAACAAGGAGTCTTATCAGGAAGGCCCTGCAGGCAGGGTTATTGCTGTGTGGGTGTGTTCTTAAAAATAGGTTCTGGTTTTGCCCCAACCTATCTGCTGTTGGGTTCATAGGTCAGTGCAGACTCCTGTTTAAAGACAGTGTCTTGTCTGCAGCAGTGGAGGAGGCTTGTAACTGCACTTACACTCTGCAGCTCTGGTCGACCTGCTCACTCGTTTGCCAGGCAGAATTTCATTCATCTTTGATTTCTATCTTTAGTTAAAGGTAGGTGAACTTCCTTTTAGTAGAACTAGTTATTACGAAGCCTGTGTTTAATCACCAGTTTGATTTTTTTTTTAACATCTGCTTTAGTTGCAGGCTTATGTAGGTGCAGATAGTTAAGTGGTTAGGCTAGGTCTGTCAGGATGTTTGTAAAGGTTTTTCTTTTACTCTGAATTTTGCAGAAACTTTGGTAACGATACAACTTGTGCAGTTTTCAAGACAAAGTATCGGATGGCATTGCATGTCCACTGAAACGTAAAAAAATGAAACAATGTTGTGCATGAATGATTGATCTCGTTATCGCAGATGAAGGAGCTCCATACTTTTAATCATCAGCTGATAGGACATTGATCTCTTCAGTGCTCAGTGCGTTATTTTTTTCAAGGGGTTTGTTTTAATTTCAATAGACTTTTTTTAATAATTTCATTTATTAAGCATTTCATTAGGGTTAAAGACATGATTTATATCCATCCACTCAAATTCATTGGCTGAGATCAGTTTGTGGCTTTACTCTTGTACACTAAAAACATAAGTGCTGCTATTATGTGTATCATGTTTGAAGATAAAGCTTTGCCTTTTGGACAAGTCAAATTCTGAACGTGTATCAGCCACAACATTGAAATGTTCGACAATGTTACAATTCAAAGTGGAGTTGAAAGTTTGAGGTATAACTTTTTAACTAAACTAGCTGAAGGTCTGCAACTTTAACTGTCAAAACCATAACTGTCTACAGGAACAAAACTTGAATTAACCTCATTAAATTGTTTAATTAAATGTTTAAATACTATGTATGGAAAATTGGTTTCAATATGAAATTAAACTACAATAAACTGGTGACTTTTTTTTGTATTTTACATGTTGAGACAAATTACAAAACTTTCTCTTTTTGTTTTATTATTTTGTAGACACTCTTGAATATAATTTAGATGCTGTGAGTCTTTTCATTATTTTGAGATGAATAATAAAATCAGCTGTGAAACAATAAAACAAATATGCAGCGTTAAAAATGAAAATAATGAACATAAAATTAAGTTCTTGGATATTTATGTTTAGTATTTTTTCTCTAATAAAAGCAGAATCGTATAATAACCTTGTTTTTAAGCTTTTTAATGACAGACCTTCCAGTTTTAGTTGATTTAAGGAAAACCTGCCATCATTTTCTAGAATGTGTCATTTTGATGACTCATAATTTATTTACGTGAACAAAACTACACAGTTTTTCCCTCCCAAGTATGAGTAAAATAACATTTTGTCAGGAACTTGGACTAAAAGTAACAAAAGCTAGCAAGTTACAAATTCAAAATAATCAAAACTTTATAAAAAAAAAAAAAAAATTCTAGTGAAATCTTAAAAACTAATTAATCCAGCGCTACAACTAAATTTATAGGAAGCCGAGTTCACAAAGCAGTTATGGGTTCATATTTCTGTCAGAAAAACTAATTTTAAGTGTTATTAGTGCCATTATAAACATAATATGTTTAATAAAAACAGTCAAAACTCTGCTTAAACTAGCCTTTCCAAATGTAGTTATGAATATAAACATTATTTATTTCCTTGTTACTTTGTTACTGAGAGCTGCTGTAGAGGCGCTAAAGACAAACATGGCTCCACAGCCACAAGTTGATTTTTTTGTGTTAGTGACCAGAAAGCTGTGCCACATTTGCCACATCTAGATTTAGAAATCACAACTCATTTTTATGTGCTCGACTTGCAAAACGACATCCCCGGACATGTACGGGAGTTTATTTTGTTGCTCACCTCTGCCACTGTTGTGCACGCCTCGGCCCACTTTGTACGCACCATCGCAGCTGGTTCGGTTTATTTTATGTAGCACCAAGTCACAACAGAAGTCATGTCAGGGCACTGAACAGAAACATTCATATATAAAATTAAGTTAACACTATTTATCTGAGGAGCAGACTCATCTTGAGCAAGCAAGAAGGCAACAGTGGAAAGGAAAAACATTTATGATTTAATCTACTGGAGCACACTTTTAACATAAAAATGTACACGTTTGAAGATTTCAATGTTTCGTTGTTATCTCGGGTGTAGGTTTTAGACTTGGACGTGGTTTCTATCAGAAGAGTTTGGTGCAACAACAAGTTGGAGATGCTCTAAAACAAAACTGGGGAGGGTTTGAGAAGACTGCTCTGACGTTGATTATTTTAAGAGAAAATTTGGTGAACAAACGTTTTTGAACATGTTCAAAACTGAAGCCTCATAACTCTGGAAACTGAGAACCCCCTGTGACCTTTTACCCACCCAATTCTTCAGTGTTCCTGGGCAACATGGACCTCCCTCGAGCAGAACGTGCACTCTTAACACCCAAAAAAATAAACCCGCCGAGCTCCAGAGAAACCTAAACAGTCAAACATTAGATCCCCAGATGTTTCAGACAACAGAGATAAAAGCATCTGTGCCAACATCTCTGTGCAGGACTCCCCCTGGACTAGTGTTATGATGGTGGTTGGTCAGATATTGGATAAAAAATGTTGTTTTTTTTATCAGATAGATGCTTTTATAATAGCAGACTTTTATTCTGTTCCAAAGTAAGGTTCCATACAATAATTTCTCTTTTTTCCCTCAGATTCTTTGTTTTGCTGCATCTTGCTACCTTGTGGGAGTGGAAAAAGAAATCAATGTAGTAAATATTGATGTTTTAGTTGGTGTTCAGAGACCTGCAGTGTGCACTCTGTTGTAACTAGTGTTGACAGCTGTGAGGAGGATATGTCATCCCATTTGTTTTTAACGGTATCTTTGCTCTGTACAGCACAATTATGTTCCCTCATGACGCCGGTATAAACTTTGCTAACAAGCTGGCGGGCAAAAGTGTCTGTGTGCGCAGTTGTCTGGTCTATGTTGTGCGCCTTCTCAACATTATCCAACAGTATTCCTCATCTGACCCTTCTTTATTTCTGTCCACCCCCTCTCTCTATGCTTCAACCACCCACAGGCTTCGCAAGAGACCTTATGAGGATCATTTGACTGGAATGATATTGCTGCTTCGGGCGTTTTAAAGTGGGAGAAAACAAGCAATTTGTTACTCAATCCTCAGTAGAGAGTTTCTTGTGCTCCAAAATGCTTCCCGATTCAGTCATTAGATCTGCTATTCTAAGATAAAGGTGTTGCAGCTTCGGATGTTGTTTGTTTACAAGACTGTTATCCTCGTTTTCCAGTTGTTTCCATAAAATCATGTGTGAATTGATATCATCTTGCAGCTCATCAGTGTTTCAGGGCAAGGTTTGTACGCTTTGATCTGCCTCTGCAAAACCCAGATTATTGCAGAAACTTAGAGCTGCTTGATTATGATCAAAATCACAACCATGCTTATTGTCAAAATAGTCACGATTATTGAAAACAGGGAATTAAGCATCCCACTTTAAAGTAATGTTTATTGAAAGTGTACAAAGACTAAGCCGTATTGTTGTATATGTGATTGTGACTTATTAGATTTATAATTTAAAAATACTATTTTCATTTACTTTGACTTTAATTATGTTTAAAAAATGCTCCCCATATTTCTAATAAGTAACTTGTCCTAGAACTGTTTTAAAGGATTTTTGTTGGATTTGAGACTGTAAGCCTGGGATTTAGATAAATCAAGTAGCTAAAGCTAATTAGCATGATTTTCCTCATTGTTTAACATTTAAACATTTGCAGAAAAACTGCTAAAACTAGTCTTTGTTTGTTTTCTTTTCTATGGGTTATGGTTAAGAAAACGGTACAGATTAATTTAAAATTTTGTTTATTTTTGGTCGAAGCTTCATGGAGCCAGGGACCAAATAACGCATTTGGCCCCAGAGCTGCAGGTTGCAGACCCCTGGTGTAGGTTTTCAGTCATCCAGGGCATGGCAAATCTAAAATAAAAAATATATATATTTTTTTTAAATTATTTTAAAAGACCTCTGATCAAGACAAAGCATCCTCATGATATTCACTGAGCTGACACAACCCTTAAAGTTCCTCTGGATATATTCATCACTCTAGAAGTAAAATGAGTCCATTTCTGTTTTGTTTCTTTTCCTCAGGGGACCATAAGTGAGGGCGCAATGCAAGTGCACGTGCACACCAAGTTCTGCTTCCTGTGCGTGCTCACCTTCCTCTTTCAACAGTGCAACCACTGCCACGGAGATCAGAACGGTGGACATCACCATGACAACCACAGCGACCTGCAGATCTCTGAGGCTCCATACGTGAGCGCGGCTGCCGGGTCTCCAGACTCCAGAAGTCCTGAAGGAGACGCTCTGGAGGAAGAGCAGCGCTTCTACATCCAGCAGCTGTTCAGGCGCTACGGTCAAAGGGACCGCTTAGATTTCCAGGGATTTGAGAGCCTGTTGTTTAGTTTGGGCCTGGGAGGAGTCAAGGTGGTAGATGTGGATCACGAGCATCTAGGCCACGATCATGTAGCCCACCTTGACTTGCTGGATTTGCAGGAGGGTCTGCACTCACATTCATCCACAAGCAAAGGCCACCACCACGAGCCTGATCATCCTCACCAGCATCCCCGTTCCCTCCATCCCTCAACAGAGCGGGGTCCAACAAACTGCAGCCACGCTCCAGCTGTGAGTCCAGCTGCTGATGTTCCTGCCAAATATGACCATGTTCACCATCATGGACACACTCATCATCACAGTGAGGAGGAGGATAGTAACCATAAACATTCTGATGATCATGTGCAGGATGCACATGATGATAATCACATTCATGATGAAGGGGACCAACATGAGCAGGTGCAGGTTAACCACAAGGATGTGTCCTCTCAACCTAAGAACCATAATCACAGTGATCACAGTGGTGCTCATAAACATCACACCCATCAAGTGCACACAGACACCACTGCTGTTTACCCCAAACAGATCCCCTCTGCCAATCTGGAGCCATCCCAAGTCCATCAGTCATCTCCGCCTCCAACAAAAAGGCCCAAAAGGCTCAGAACGAAGGCCAGGGGCCAGCAAGTACCAAACAAATCCCTCTCCCCTGACACATCTCCGTCAGGTGATCACGAACATGAACACAGTCCTGATCATCATGAAAAACATACTCACAGTCATTCTCATAAAGACAAGAGAGAGGCTCCGGGGGCGCCTGCCACACCTACACCGATGCTCTCCGGACATCTTGGCAGTCTGTCGCACCAGCACGAGGAGGTAGGACTTTTTTTAATGAACGGTTGCTGGTACATGAGAACAACTCGTGAGAACTTTTCTTCCTCCTTTCAACATTTTGAAGGAATGTTAAATTTCTTATCAAATCACAAAAAAAAAAAAATCTTTATGAAGTTCCAGTTTATCATCTCTTCCTCAATTTTTTTATTTTTATTGAAACTACTTTGGAATACAGTAGTCCCTCGCTACTTCGTGGTTTTACACTTATTGTGGGGGGAGTGGCTAGGCCTGTCAGGATACAATTTGCTGGGCGATTAATTGTCTCAGAAATTATTGCGATAAACGATAATATTGTTTGAAATTTGACAATAATTGGTAATTATTGTCAAATTTAAGAAGAAATGTTTAATTTGTTTTGTGTGTAATACCTTTTTTTGACCACCGGATGGCAGTATAAGACTGAACCGAAGGATGGATAGTGAGGGAGCGAGCAGCGTGTCTCTTTAAGAAAAATGGGAGGGAGGCTCCTTGACGTGACATGGGCTGTCTCTCTTTGGTTCTCAACATGGCGGACACTCAGTGTGGTTTGAGCTCTTTAGCATAGCGCAAAGCTTTTAATTAAAAAAATCAATAAACAAGTTCTCAGCTTATTTTTGCAGAGAAAAACAACTTTTTATACGAAAGCACGGGTTTCGACCAAAAATTTTGGAGCTTCTACAAGACAGATGTTTTTTCCCCCGAGGTCAGCCTGTTAGCTTAGCTCATTACTTAGCTTCTCAGTTTAGCTGCATTTTAACCATCCAAAAACACAATTTTGGATGGTTAAAATGGATTTTAAAGAGAAAGGAGAAAGGGAGGGGTCAGTGAAGAGCACCGGAGTTGAGCTTTTTGTCATCCGATGTCTTCAGTAGAAAAAGATAGATGAAGAAACGATGAAGCCAATAAATGAAAATGAGGTCAATAATTTTCATTTATCATGTGATTAATTGATTTATCGCGACAGGCCTAGGCGTGGCCCCGAAACCCCGCGATAAACCAGGGACTACTTTACTGTAAATTATTTCTACAATACCAAAATGTTAGTTTTGTTAAGAACATGACTTGTTTATTGTATATTTTTTTAACTATCCACAATTAATTTATTTAAATGAATGAAGAATTTTTCAAGTCCTTGAAAAATTGAGATATTTGAACAGCTTACATTTTTGGTAGTTTTGGCTTTTACCTACTGTTCTGCAAATTTTAGCTGTTAGCGAACATTTGCTGGTTTAAGCTTTAATCTATTTCTGATTTTGGCATTTAGCCATCTTTTTTTTACTATTTTATTACATAACTATCATTCTGCTAGTTTAGTTTTAACTTTTAAGATGGAGTTTTTTGTATTTTGGTATTTGGATACTTTTGCTGAACTTCTGTGTAGCTAAAGTTTTGTATGTATTATTCAGCTAACTTTAGCTTTAAGCTACAGTTTTACTTGTTTTTCGTTTTTGTTTTACTAATTTATCTTTCCCAATTGTTTTAATCTTAACAATGAAGTTTCAGCAATTTCAGTAAATTCCAGCAAGGTCACTCAATGTTCAGTATTTACTCTGAATTTTACCAAATAAAATGCAATTTTTATAGTAGTCTTGTTTTTTAATCAGTGAAGTACAAAAATATTTTAATGAAACACTCTGGGGGATTAAACCTGGCACTTAAAGTGACGCCATTCTGGACAGTTTTTTGTTAGATTTAAGTATTTAAAAGATTGATTAAACCATTTTGTAGAAATATTTTCAGTATGTCTCAAACGAGCATCACTTCTTTTTATTTATGTTAATTTCTAATAAAAGAAAAATATGCCTAACATTTTTGTATTATTTATTGGTCACCAGTGTTCTTTTTTATATATATTTCTTGTCTTTGTATCTCCCTGCCCATCCAGTGTTTGAACCTCACTCAGCTCCTCGCCTACTACGGACTGAATCCTGAATCCCTCATCTCCCCGAGCCAGTTCACTTACCTGTGTCCTGCCTTGCTGTACCAGATAGACAGTCGAGTCTGCATCCGTCATTACCATCAGATGGAGGTGGAGCAAGAGGCCCTGGAGCCTGTCAGTCCTGGTAAGAGCCAAGCATCGATTTGCTTCATTGCAGCAGAAAACGAGAAGTCATTTCAGCCAGTGTCAACTTTCCCAAGCTTTTCTTGTAGAATTGTGCCTTATACTTGCAGGTATTTCATAATGTTTTCTGACGCATTTCATGACAAAACGATGTGCTTGTGCTCATCTTACATTTCAGGTGGTTTAAGACAAACGTTCCTGACTTAACCAGTGCTTTGCATATAACCTGACTAATGATACCAACAAACGGTGCCTTTTAGCCCATTGTTCTTTTATCGCAGTCCACCCTGCTTGTTTGATCATTACATCATTGTTGCGTCCTTTTAAATCAATGGTTTATTGGCGACATCATCACTAGGAGTGCACCTCGGTCATTGATTGTAGAAAAATAAAATCCAATCAAAGACTGCAGACTTGAAGACATTCTTGTTAGCGTTAGCTGTCCAAGTTGAAACAGTCACATCAAAGTGTAAGCACTAGTTTGACAACGCATGTTTTTCCTTTATACTATGATAACGCTGGGATGCTGATAATGTAAGGTTATGTCTTGTCTGTAGTACTACCTTTTTTATCCTCCGAAGGGAGTTTTTATGAATATCCTACTACCTGTTCACATTTGTATATTTCTGGAAGGCTGCTAATTTTGACTATTCATTAGGAAAATAGCTACAGCTGTAATCTCAGCTGCAGTTGTATTCGTGTGCAGTGTTGTTTTGTTTCCCTAAATGTTGGTTTAAATATAGTTGTGCATTTAGCTAACATCTGGGGTATAAAAGGACCAGCTGGAGTTTTATAGTGTGTGTGCAGGGATGTCACTAAGACTGTTTGTTCTGTCATTACGGATGGTAATTGGCTGTGTAATGTTTACAGCTATGTCCAGTTAGCATGGTATCAATACACATATTCTGGTCATATTCTCAGGTAAACACAATGGTGAGATCCTCACACTGCAGTGGATATTGAATTTTGAAATTTGAGTCTGGACTGAGTCACCGACACACTCCACCTTTGTCAAACTTTGTCAAGGCGTTGCACTTTAGGATGGATTGATGCAGTCAGGGCCATGTAAAACCTTTTGGTGGGTAGCTCATTATTTTACAGTTTGATTCAAGCAACAGGGTTGCCCACATCAAAACGATAATCTGTTGTCAAATGTAGGGCCAAGAGATGAATTACCTAAAGCCACTTTGCCATTGATAAGTGCGACTCCACTCGACTCTCGTCTTATCAGTTCTTCTCAGGTGTATGGGATTTGCCACTGTGACTTGTTTCCCTGCTCTGTGGGCGGAATTGTAACTCAATGTGTCCGAGCCACTCAGCCCGTTGTGGTCCTTAATTGCCCTATAATAGGACTTCAATTTCTGTAGTTTATCCCAGCAATGTTTAAAGTCTGAGTATAGCCATGCTGTGCCATCATTTCCAATATCTCTCTAAATGAGCTCATTTCTTGTGCCACCGTCCGGCTCACGCTGAATCCTAACATCGACCAGTAAAGTTAGGAAAGTCTGTACCTCATCACTGGTCCACAGCACTATTTTTGGAGCTTCCATACCAGAAACTAGAAAAAACAACACACTCAACATGATCTGAGAGGAAATCGAGGTTCAGAAGTAGTTTTTTGATTTGCTGGGAGCGTCATCCAGTGACGTAGCTCCTCTGACCAATCAACGGCTGCTGCCTGCTTACATCAAAGTCATCATCTCAGAGCAGTTCGCTTGTAAACACGAACAAGGTGGTCCCATAAACCGGGCTGAGCGGGGATGGGTACTGGCAATGGGCAGGCCCTTAACTAGTGCGGTGTGATCTGGAACCGATGAGAGTTGAGACCGTGGAAAAGCGCCATTAGTGACTGGAAGGTGCACCTTGCACAGTAGCCTCTGCAAGAGTGAGTTGTTTTTTTTGTTTTTAAACAGTAGAATATCCCATGAAATTTTCCCTCTTACCAGGAATCACACATGGCCACAAACAAACAAAGGAAGCTAGTTGGACAACATGAGTGATAAACACATATTATGTGATCCTCTGATGAAAGCGTCAGGAGCTCTGGAGACGAAGGTGCAATTTGAGTGGTGCTGAGTTTTGACCGAGCATCCTGCCTTCAGTCCATTAAAGGTGACCAGTTTGACTCATTATATCCATCAGTCTGTAATGCTTCATGGGGAAGATGCTCTGGTTTAGGACTAGGCCTGTTGCAATAAACAATAAATCAATTAATCGCATGATAAATGAAAATTATCGACCTCGTTTTCATTTATCGACTTTATCGTTTCTTCGTCTTTCTCTTACTGAAGACACCGGATGACAAAAGGCTCAAGTCCAGTGCTCTTCACTGACCCATCCCTTTCTCTCTTCTCTTTAAAATTCATTTTAACGATCCAAAAGTCGCGTTTTTGGCTCGTTAAAAGCAGCTAAGCTGAGAAGCTAAGCTAACAGGCCAACGTCAGGGTGGGGAAACCTCCTTCTTGTCAAAGCTCCAAAACTCACAGTTGAAACCTGTGCCTTTGTGTAAAAAGTTGTTTTTCTCTGCAAATGAAGCTGAGAACTTGGTTACTGATTTTTTTCTTTTAATTTTATTAAAAGCTTTGTGTGAAAAATGCTATGCTAAAGAGCTCAAACCACACCGAGCGTCCGTCATTTTGAGAACCAAGCAAAGGAATGAGAGACAGCCCATGTCACGTCAAGGGGCCTCCCTCTCATTTTACTTAGAGACACGCTGCTTGTTCCCTCACTATCCATCCTTTGGTTCAAACAGTCTTATACTGCCATCCGGTGGTCAAAAAAGGTACTACATGCAAAACAAATGACCATTTATTGTCAAATTTCAAACAATATTATCCATCCATCCATTATCTTTACCCATTTATTCCATTTTGGGTCACGGGGGTCGCCGGTGCCCATGTCCAGCGATCACTGTGCGAGGCCTATTTAAAACTGTGTATTGTAAACACAAATGACATTGAAACTTTTTATTTGTTTAGCAGTAATAATTTGCCCTTGTGTATGCTGACTCATTTCCTGCATGCTTGAAGTGAAAAATAAATGTTTATGTTCCCACGAGTCCTCTTTATTTCCCTTCATATCCTGATCACATGCCTGAGTCAGGTGCGGTTTTTAAACAAAACTCAACAACGAAAAACATTTCTGTGAACTAAGTGTGAAGTCCTGCTCTGGGAACTCTCTCTGTTTCTATCTTTGCAAGTCTTTTAAAATATGAAATCAACATATCATGGAGTTAATAAGTTACAGCTTGTGAAATAAAACTCATAAAGCCATAAAAGTTTTATACCAATCAAAACTGGAACGAACTCTGAAACTTAGCTGATATTTTCACAACTTTTTCTAAGTGAAGCTCTGAGATCTGATAAAGAAAATGTCTACCTGTGTAATCATCAGAAGGATGTGGAGTTTTCTGTTTATTTCTTTTATTCACCTTTATTATTCCTGCTGTGTGTTTGTGTTTTTAATTTTAATTAAAACTCGGGCAAAGCCGGTAAAAGTTGTGAACCCATCACTGTAAACAACAGCACAACGTGGCAAGTATGGGGTCATAAAACGTTCTGCACGACCTAATTTAATTAGAATTAGAGGTAGAAAAGGGCACTTTTCACGACAGATAATCAGTGCAGCAGCAACAGACGTGCTCCTTAAAGTTTTTGGGGGGTTTGGGTAGAATAAAGCAGCAAGCACTTAAGTTCAATTGTGAGAACGTTCCATTATTAAACACCGTCCCCTCCGAAGGAACCTGCATCACATGTGCCTTAGGCAGCACCGTGTCACCGCTCACAACAACCATAAAAATGGTAATGATGATGGGAGAGACAGCACAAACAAGTCAAAAGGGCAGCAATGGCTCCTCATTAGTGGGGAAACTAGAGGCGGTAGATTCTTAGAAATGCTGAACTGAGATTCAACCGCAGACATCGGGAAACGCTGCGGAGCTGCCTCTCATCTACCTCCTGCTGGTCTTCATGGGGGAGCTCAGACAATGTGCTGTTCTTTCTCTCCAGTCCCCACTCCCCCCTCTTTTTGCACTGTGCCAATTAGGAGAGTCTAAGCGACACCGCGGGCCATTTTTCTGAGCCATGGCTCACAGGAGATGCGTAATTGGAGAGAAGCCACAGACCAGTTGGTCTCCCTCTCCTCTCTTCTGTTCCTTTATCGCCGACTTCAGATCGCCCCCATTGCATCACCTTCGCAACTGCATTCACACCGAGCTACACCTGTAAAAAGGTAATGAGCTGGAGAAGTAGATGAGCTGCAGGAGTGCGAGGGACCTGCGATGATGTGGTGATGAACTGTCTACCTGATATACAGTTGCCTCTCAGGGTTGCACTGTGCTCGGTCCGATGGCGACAAATAGGAAAGCAGTGAGCTGTAAAAAAAATAAAATAAACGTTTCTTTGTTATGCAGAATGATGCTGTAACAATAAAACTGCAACATGAAGGTTAGCTTTGAGGTCTGAGCCGTCATGAGCCTGTCCGATTTGTCCATCTTGATGACGATGACATGGAGTAAACTGGTGAGTGAGCTGATGTGTCAAGAGGTTGTTATCTGCTTCACACTGAAGACCGTGATGGGAGAAGCTGCGTCCATCATCATAAGTAGCATTTGGGAGTTGGTGAGTTTCCAAGGATAGTTGTTTTTATTTTAGTCAAATCACCTCCTCCATGCCCCTGTTCCTCGAGTGGACAGACTGCAGCCATCAGAGAGGTGTTTTCTAATGGTTTTACATCCTGCAGCTGGATAATGGTTCGGTAACAGCAGGATTCAGTCCCTCTAAAGACCACTCTGTCAGGTAGAGGTGTGTTTCTGATCATCTGAAGCCGCCCCACCTGGGGCCGATTACACCAGAAGAAAATGTGTCTTCTGTATAATTTTACACTCATTAGCTGTTCTTTTTCTTCCTCTGGCTCTGTGCTTACTGTCATTTATAATAATAAAGCACCACAATTAGAGTTGGGTAAAATTATGGACAAGGTTGTAAAATATATTTTGCAGAACTGGAGCAAAACCAGAGACTTACCGGCAGAGCACCTGCTTTGCAGCACAATAATTGTTGGACACTTGTTTGGTTCGTTGTTACCTTTAAAATAATCTGAAGTAAATGGTGTGAAAGTTGCACATCACATGCACACAGCATCCAGTTAATCAATGTGGGGGGGGGTTAAGCTGAATGTCAACTGTGAAGGACCCAGCATCTTCGCTGGAGCAAACGCAGCAGCAGCAGCTTCGGTGTGACATTGAATTTCATACTACATTAAACATTTGGTCATCTTTGACGAAAGAATCACAAACTTTTCTCTCTCTTACTTGTGTGGGTTTTGAGATGCCTCCCTGCCTGACAGCTGGACCGGCACTTTAAATGATCGCGTGCCTTTTTCACTTTTTCTTTTGTGTTCCATGACTGTGGCCTTGAATGCAAAATGAGGGTCGGCGGGGGTAGCATTCTGCTGGAAAGTTGTCTCGTATTTTGTGCTTCAGGCATCATATGTCATCACAAGGACACACAGACTGACATCCTCAGCTGGAAAGTTTCATTCACACTCAAACAGAACAAAAAACGGTCAAATAGCATCAGGCAGCAGTTGAAATATGTTAAAGCAGCAGCTGTTGGGGTTCTTTTTAGTCCCCTGTTGCGGGGGGAAAAGGGGGAATTGGAAATACCCTGTATCCGTCCGTCTATCCGTTCGTTAACGTTGTGAGCAGGATA
The DNA here is from genome assembly GCF_014905685.2 of Nematolebias whitei. Classification (NCBI taxonomy): domain Eukaryota; kingdom Metazoa; phylum Chordata; class Actinopteri; order Cyprinodontiformes; family Rivulidae; genus Nematolebias; species Nematolebias whitei. Next base: position 9,114,994 of record NC_056510.1, on the reverse strand, counting down.
ACTTAAAAAAGAAGGGATGTACTGACTTCCATTTTGGTGTGTGGCTACATCAAGGAGAACAAAAGGTTATATGGCCAAAGGATATATATGAAAACCGACCACCCCTATCATTTGAGGAAACTGTGTTCCTGTATTTATATTGCTTAAAAGTAGGGATGCACAATATTATCGGCATGGTATCGGACGATATTAACAGTAAAGTTAAATATCGGACATTCCATCAAAATAACTCACTGATATAAAAGGTGCTGTTTATAATATATAAGGCATACAATTTACCATTTAAGTTGGATATTAAACATAATCCAAGTTGAAGTGTTACATCATTTTCGGTCCCCTTTTTGGTATCTGCATTTGGTAGCAGGCCAAAGTGACAAAGACCATGCAGAATAATGTTGTATTTTAATTCCACAGCAGAGAAAGCTATGTAGTCTCAGCAAATAGGTCTAGGGGGAAAATATTAGTATTGGTATCGGTTATCAACCAAATAAGTTTTAACATATTGGCATGTCTGATATCGGCCAAAAATCCAATATCGTGCATCTCTACGTACAAGTATTTTCCTCAAATGATTGTCAAAACTAAGAAACGTGCAGACTTCCATTTTGGTGTTTGGCTGCAGCTAGGTATGGGCTTGGTATAAGAGGGATGAATAAAAAAAAAAATTAAAAAGTGCTGATACTTTTGTTTTTAGGGAAGTTTTCCCACACAAAGGGTTCCTGGCGACTTGAAATCAGGGAAAACCTGGAAAATGGCTTTTCCAGACGGGGAAAACTGAGAATTTAAACGATGATCTGCTGATTAAAAAAATTATCTTTCTGAGATTTTTAACATGTCCATGTATCAATGCTAGTATTTTAAGATCATTAAGCCTATGTTCTGTTTCTACAGTGTACATGTGTACTTTTGTCCTTACCAATAGGCTCTGGTGGCTTTTTAGCTTCTAATGTTATACAAAATAATTAATTATTAGGAATAATTGCCGTATTTACGTACTATAGGTTACAGTTTCAAAGTGGCTGAAATATCTCTTCAATTTTCAGGATTTACTCGGGGGAACAATCGGGCAAAACTAGAATTCTGTTTTAATGAAATGCTGGGAACCCTGACACAGCAGGTTTAGATCAAAATTATTGTTCTGAACAAGCCATGATTGCTTCAAATGTTTCTTCGTTTTGTCCTGGCTGGTAACAAAGTGCTGTTATGGGAGCTGTGATCACCGTGAATGAAGTATTTGTTGTACTCGTCCAAATCATCACATGTATCGTTGCATCCCTAGCTGTTACCATTGAAACGACTGAAATATTCTTTTATTTGTGGCTTACAGTTGTCCAGTGATGTCAAGCTGCTCACTGAGGCTCGCTCTCGTATCACTTTTCTGTTATCGTGTCTTGACACTGCTGGATTCAGCTCAGAATCCTTCTCTACACCGAAAAGGTCGCAGATAATCTGGCTCCAGGCAGCAGAACTGACCTCCTGACACCTTCTATCCCTGTTAGATCCTTCAGATCTTCTGAGCAGGAGCTGCTAGTCGCGCTCTCGACTGGGAACACATGGGGGCTGTTTGCTGTGCCGGATCACAGCCGATGAAAGTCCCCCTCTGGGACTCAGATCAGCAAACTCTGAGGATTTATTTTATTGTGTGTGCTGCCTCGTACACTCGCTGCTGTGCTGTGTGTTGCTTTTAATTGCTGCACGTCTCTGTGTTTTTAAATTTTATTTTAAAGGAAATCACGTTTTCACCAAAGACACTAATAAACTGTTTTGTTCTCGTCAGTGTGGGTCTGGATCTGGGGCTTTGTGTCCATCACCATCATCAGCCTGCTGTCTCTGCTTGGTGTGGTTCTGGTTCCAATCCTTAAGCAGTCCTGCTTCAAGTTCCTGCTCACGTTCCTGGTGGCGTTGGCAGTGGGCACGCTCAGTGGCGATGCGCTCCTTCACCTGCTGCCTCATGTGAGCTCACAGCACTTAACCAAAAAAAATAAAAAGAATTCAGCTGTGCTGTATTTACCACCTTAATTACTTCCTAGAACATTTGTTTATCTTTAGTAAAGTTGGAGGTGTTGGAACAACTTGCAGAAAATGAAAATAGCCACCACAGTTTGTGTAGAATTGCAACAATTTAAATTTTAGAAAAGCATAATAGAGCGATGACTCAGCTTCTATATAAATCTCTGTCTGCTCGTGAGCCAATGTTTGTTCCTTCTGCAGTCTCAGGGACAACACGACCACAGCCAGCATGGCTCCAGCAGTGACACTGATCTGGGAACAGCCTTTGATGGAGTGTGGAAGGGGCTCACGGCGTTGGCCGGCATCTACCTCCTCTTCATCATCGAGCACTGTATTGGCATGTTTAAGCACTACAAAGACCAGAAGGTGAGAGCGACTTGATCCAGGTGTAAAAAGTTGATTAAATCAAGAAGCTGCAGCTGTTTTAATCTGAAAAGACATTTCTGCACTTCGCTCGCTAAATTAAAAGTGTCCAGAGCTGCAAACTCTGCTAGCTGTTCCAGTGTGTACATGAATACAGTGTAGGAAATATTTTAATTTTTTTAACAAAAACTTTGACTCTTTTTTTTTTCATGGTAGAAGAAATTTTAACAAACTATTTATGAGAAAAGGGAGGAAAATGTTTTGTAGCTTCAACCTCCTTTGATAAAAATTTAATTCTGAACTATGCAGCTCATTTTAGCCCTTTCTTTGTAGAAACGTCAAATATACATTTCATTTAAGGACAATAAAACATATAGGTTGAGTGAAAATAAAAATCAGGACGATTTGTTGAATATTTCATTGACACATATTTAACAAAAAAAAAATTATACTGTTCAAAATATTTTACTATTTACATTAAAAATCCCAAAATATCTAATTTCTTCAAAACGTGGTTCACTTTTGAAATCTACTTCAGCAGACTGGCTCTACTTTCATCTATTAGTGCTTATTTTAGTTAGCATTGTGTTGCTTATTTAGCTACTTTTATCTAGTATTTTGCTAATTTTAAGCATTTGTCACTTTTAGCCTTTAGTTAAGAGTATGGTACTTTTAAATTTTTTATAGCGTTTTACTACTTTTAACCATAAGTTTGCATTTTGTTACTTTTAATTTGAGATTTCCTTCTTTCATCTTTTCGCTTGTTTGCTCAGTTTAGCTTTTAGCTTGTTTTTTGCTAATTTTAAGCATTTGCTATTTTTAGCCTTTAGTTAAGAAAACGGAACTTTTCCATCTTATATAGCGCTTTAGTACTTTAAACTATAAGTTTAGAGTTCTGTTACTTTTAATTTGAGTTTTTCTACTTTCATCTTTTAGCTTGTTTGCTTAATTTAGCTTTTAGCTAGTGTTTGGCTTTTTCAGCAAGTGTTTTAGTCATTCAGACCTCGGCAGTCGCATTTTCACCGAAACTTCACATTTTCGAGCTCTGTTGATTCATAATGTTGTGATCTGATGTGTTCACAAAACTTTTTGTTCTTCTCAGCCTCTTGGATGGAAAGTGTTAAAATAATTTTGGGTTTCTGTGGATTTGAGACAAAGATCACACTGTGCGGCTGGAAGTTGGATTGATGACATGGTTATCAACAAGCTAAAAAACTACTAGCATGATCAGATCAATCTGTTTCAATCCTTGCATTAGGTTCTTCTTCGTACAGGAATGTTGCTAAAATTAACCTTTTCTGTTATTGTTGTGAAATTATATAAAATTCATTTTTGTGATATTTTTGGTGAAAGCTACAAAGAGCCACTACAGACGGCCCAAAGAGCTGCATGTGGCCCCAGAGCCGCAGGTTGCAGACCTTTGGATTAAGCTATCATCGAGCACTTTGATGTTGTCTTTGAGTTTTGTTTTTGTCGAGGCTGTTTGAGGTTTCTGGCGTGAACCGAGTGTCTGTAAATAGAACGTGTTGCTCACAGGGTATGAAGGTGAGCGAGGAGGGGAAGATTGGCAGGAAGCTGTCAGATCACAAGCTAAATCGGCGCTCAGATGCAGAATGGCTGAACCTGAAGCCACTCAGTGAAGGTAAGAGGTGTTCAGGTGTGCAGTTTTCCCGCCTGCAGCTGTCACTCTTAACATCTGCGCTCTGATTCAGACCCGGAGAGCACAGCCGTCTCCTGCGACAGCGGTCACAACGACACACAGCTCACAGAGCTCCAGACGCCCGACTCCCCCACCAACAAGACGCCGCTGGCGCTCTCAAACCCCCAACAGAACCAGCAGTCACCCACAAAAAAGAACGTCCACAAGGCCAAGAAGCACGGACACTCGCACGGCCACGGACACTCTCATGGAGGGAACTGTCACTCAGACCAGGAGATGAAGGACGCTGGGATAGCCAGCATTGCCTGGATGGTCATCATGGGAGACGGCATGCACAACTTCAGCGATGGCCTCGCTATCGGTAACTAAACTTAATCCTAATCATTAAAAAAAAAAAAAACGACAAACCAGTTTCAGGAGCAAAGATACTAGATTATTTGTATTTTCACAGGCGCAGCTTTCAGTGCCAACCTAACAGGCGGCATCAGCACCTCTGTCGCTGTTTTCTGCCACGAATTACCTCATGAACTGGGTAAGACCGACAAGAATGTAGAAAAATACTGTGAAAGTGCACACCACGTAAATTAACATCCACAACTGGAGTCAACCCTATTCAGCATGGCTGCTGCAGCCGACTAGCCTCAAAAATGTTTGTTCAAAAATACATTTCTGTTTGTTGATGTGAAGATGATCAGCGCCTCTTCTCTCACCTGACCTGAAACTTTAATCAGAGCGAGTCTCTCATCTCCCCGCCTTCGAAACGTAAAAAAAAAAAAAACGAGCCACATCAATAATCATCACCGTTGTCATCATGCTGAGAAAAAAAGAGCTTTTTTCCCCAAAATTACTAACTTGTGTCTGACAGGACCGAGACGACATGTCAATATCTGTCAGCGAGGATGATGGAGCGCACCTGGCACACCTTCTTCAGTCCACACAGCTGCTCTTACTGGCAGTTTGTCCTCTGAGGACACATCTGGCAACGTTAAATTCAGCAGTGATTGTCTTTTTATGTTAGTGAGAAAATGGTGAGATTAGAAGTAAAGGTGGGCGACGATGTTTTGCCTGACTCTGCAAGTTCAAGTCAAGTTTGTCATTCGCATCACATGTGGTACTTGAGGTGGAATGAAATTATGTACTCAGGATCCCAGTTACAGTAGTCTCTCGCTACTTTGCAGCTCATTTTTCGCGGACTCTCTCCATCGCGGTTTTTCAAACTAAGATTGGACATGACACACAATTGGATGATTGATGGATGAGCCGCACGGTCGGCATGGAATTTTTATTTAAAATAAATTATTTTAAATTAGTTGGCACCTGCTGCACCTTTATGCAGCCCACAGCTGCAGGAAAAGCTTCCTGCTGCAGCTGATCAGCTGTTCTCCATGCAGAGCAGAGAAGTGGGCGTGGCCCAGAGCGCTTGCAGGAGGCACAGAGCTGAAATCATGACATTCTGTGCTCAGAGCGTTTAGAGTTTAGAAACATTGTTTAGAATATTGCAATAGT
>NC_056510.1:9068554-9109355 GCF_014905685.2 Nematolebias whitei | reverse complement strand
ATATATATACTAAAATAAACTACTATTTATTACTTGTACTACTATTCCTATTTCGCGGTTTTTCACTTGTCACAAGGCTTCAGGGTGCAGATCCCCTGTGATAAATGAGGGACTGCTGTACACCCAAAATTCAAAAATATAAACTATAAAAAGAAACGGTATATAAAGATCTAAGAAGATATACGCGAAACAAATGCCAATGGTATGCTAAAATATCTAAGATATATGCTGAAGATATGTCTGTTAGCAAAATGTATGAACAACTGTACACATTTTAATGGAACTTGCTGAAAGTAATCCCAAGATGTGCATCTGACACTGATTAAGTTTTGGTTTCAACCCATTACAACATGGCTGCCACAGCCAGCTGGCCTGACAAACACAGAAATGGCTGTAACTCATTATACTGTTGGTATGGTAGTAGCTGACAGTCTTTCACACACACCGTCTGAGTGCTAACAGATTGGGCCAGATCATTGTTTAAAACTGAATGTGTTCCTTCAAGGAATTCTAGGCCTTTTATGTTTTCGTGTCATCACTATTTTCACAGTGGGCTCTTGAGTTTCCAGGTGGAGCTGAAGTCTTGTCTCGAGGACGCTCAGTCTTTGTTTCCGTTTAATTTCCGTTTGATTCTGCCGTCACGCGGTCGCTCCCGTCGGGCCGCTCCTCAGACGGACTCGGTGGTTTGACGAGTGCGCCCCTCAGCTTCTCCCGAGTACAAAGCCGTCCCCCGACTGGCATCTGGGTGGGAAATGGCGATGATGAGGGGGGTTCTTTAACCACCCGGGGTGAAGCTAATTGGCGGTGATGGGTGTGTTGATTGCAGTCAATGAGGCGGCAGCAGGCGTGTCTGACGGATCCAAATCAGGGAGGCAGGAAACCCTGGATGAAGTTGAAGAGTGGAGTTTAAAAAAAAACAGCCGGTGTGAGGTGTGTGTGTGTGTGTGTACTTCTCTTCTCCAGCTCTGATTGATGGATGAGAGCAGAGCGGTAATATATTCATTGTGCTAATTAGCAAGGAAAGGAGGCCGCGTGTTACACGGCGCAGGAAATGTAGGCCACCCCTCTTCTCAGTATTCATCTCTTTCTTCAAATCCAGGACGTTTCCGCTGAGACTTGGACTGCTCGCTGCATTTGGCCCGGCGATGATTGAAGAGGGCAGAGAGGCTACAGCAAGCATCTGTAATCATAGGCAGCGTTAAAGATGCGTTTCTGAGCGAGGAGCTCTGGTTGTTGGAGAGCGTTCACGTCATCGTCAAACACGGGACGGATACTGTGCAGTGCTGTGCAAAAGTTCAAAGCAGGTTTGGGGAGAGCTCTGTACAGCTTCTCAAACTTGAGTTATATATATATATATATATATATATTTATATATAAAATTAAAGTATATATATGCAGGTATACAGTAGTCCCTCGCTACTTCGTGGTTCACAGATTCGCTATATTGCGGTTTTTCAAAGTAAGATTGGACATGACACAATTGGCTGATTGATAGATGAGCCAAGGATTGTTGGTTTAAAATATTTTAAATTATTTTGCGTCATGTGTGCAGCCCACAAGTGCAGGGGGAAGCTCCCACCAGCAGCTGATCAGCTGATCTCCTTCTCTTCCACACACACACACATTTCTCCTGCTGCATCAGTTTCTTGACCCTTTGCTGTCGAGATGCACCGATCGACTTTTGTCTTCCAACTTAAAATTCAAAGTATGTCGCATTGTAAAACAATCATAATAACAAAACGTATGTTAAAAGTTATTTTTATTTATTTTAGAACTTCTATGTTCAGTTGTTTCAGTGTAAATGATCAAGAAGTACATTTTTGCTCCGTTTTGCTGCTGCGTGAAGGGTTAAGCCTTTGCTGTCCTGCTTTTCCACAATTTAAATTTAAATACTGTTACATTTTAAATAAACAATCCATGCAGTGAGTGTGATTACAGCCTGGCACATATGACAAAGTTTACTGAACTTCAACTGCATCCATATTTCACGGTTTTTCACTTATCGCAGGTGGGCGTGGTCCTCAACACCCATGATAAATGAGGGACTGCTGTATACACGTTTAGCTTTTGATTTTGTTTATTTATTAGTTTTACCATGCTCATATCCATGCGGCACAGAGACGCAGCCCTGCGACTCGCACATGGAGGCCAAGAACACTCACAAACGTTTTCAGACCTTTATTTTGGAAACCCCTTCGCAAATACAGTTCTCAGTTTGGCACAGCATGTTGAGATACTGGCTGTCCTGCTGCAGAATAAATTTCAATCCAGTCAGACTCCTCCCTCATAGGACTGAAGGATGGATTAAAAATCTGCTGGTATTAAATGCTGAATTAATCTCTGTCATGTTGCAGAAATGCAGCCCCAAACTGTTAGAAACTCAACTGAAGCCTGCAGACACTCCTCATTGTTCTGCTCTTAGCCTTTTAGTGAACAAGCTGCTCCCGGTGAGTCAGAGATTTCCAACTTTGACTCACGGATCCGGAGCAGCTCCTGTTATTTTTCTGCACCTCGTTTCTCCTATAAAGACCACTTCAGCTCCGACGTCTCCTGACAGCAGAGGGGTTTAACAGAGTCCCACAGGTTTCTGTCGGCTCCTAAACGGTGACAAAGCAGGACAACAAGTGGTGCATGTTTCTTGGTGCTTCTTCTTCAAAAGTAAAAAGCTTAAACAGAACATTCAGTGTGTCTGCTTTGATATCAGTGTTGTTGCTGTGCTCATGTCTTGGGCTGCGATGTCCTGTAAGATGAAACTGTAGCAGAGTTTCTGTTGTTCACGTATAAAAATCACAGTTGACTGATTATAAAGTGTTGGGTGTGTGTGTAAGAATAAAAGTTGAACATCTGTCTCAGTAAATGTTTGTTTTGCTGACAGGTGACTTTGCGGTGCTGCTGAAAGCCGGGATGACGGTGAAGCAAGCCATCGTCTACAACCTGCTGTCTGCCCTCATGGCCTACGTTGGCATGCTGATCGGTACCGCTGTGGGCCAGTACACGCACAACGTCACCAACTGGATCTTTGCCATCACGGCTGGCATGTTCCTGTATGTGGCTCTGGTGGATATGGTAAGTTGGCACAATGCACTGATAATCCCTGAGGGGTATTCACACCTGAAACCAGATGTTTACATCCACTGTATGACCTGTTTTAAGTCAGTTACCGGATTTTTCAGCTCTGCCCATAATTTATCCATAAGACTCAGATCAGGGCTATGTGATGTCAACTCCAAAACATTGACTTTGCTATCTTGAAGCCTCTTTGTAACTAATTTGGTCATATGTTTAGGGTTATTGTCTGTTTGAAATGCCTATTTGTATCCAAACTTCCTGGTTGAAGTATTTGCTTCATTATTTACATGTAATGTTCTTTTCTTATGCTGTCATCTGTCTTGTGAGGTATACCAGTCCCTCCTGCAGCAAAACACCCCCACAACATGATGCTAACACCCCTGTACTTTACATTTGGTCTGGTGTTCTCAAGCCTGCACGCCTTCCCCTTCCAAATGTAACGATGGTCATCATGGCCGAACAGTTCAGTTGTAGATGAATCAGTCCACAGGACTTGTCTCTTAACATTAAGCTTTTGTTTTGGAGTTGATGCACACATTTCTCACCAAAACACATTTAACCCTTCACCTTCTTGAGCTTTTGCTAAAGGCAAAGTACATGTAAACTCTTGGCTCTGAAGAAAGTAATACAAATTCTCTCTTTGGGTGTTAAACAAATAGAAATAATTTTGGGAATCCTCACTGAGCTAAAACAGATGAGGTTTAGTCTGATTTGTCTCCTGACATAAAGAAATGTTTGTTTCTTTTTATGCAGTATATGTAAACATCTGGTTTTAACTGTGTGTAATCAACACCAGCTTAACTTCAGTCCGTCTCTGACCCCGGCGGGTGTCTTTGTCCTCCACAGCTGCCAGAAATGCTTCACGGTGACAGCGAGGAGCACAAGCGCTGCCACTTTGGACATTTTATCCTTCAGAACATGGGCATGGTGACTGGGTTCAGCATCATGTTGCTAATCGCCATCTTTGAAGACCGCATCGTTTTTGACTTTGGCTTTTAGCGAAGGGTGGAGGAGGTGGAGCAGAGGAGAGTCGGACGCATCCAATTTGTAGTTCTTCATGGTCTTCACGTGCTTCGTTTGCAGTGTAACGACCCTCCGTGTTTGCATGCACTGTGAGTCCCGTCCGTGCCTCCATTCCAATCATGTGTCTGTGGCTTCTGCGTACCTCGTGTCTGTGCTTGTGACGTCTGCTCCTCCACCACCTCCACCTCTCCTCTGTCCCGTCTAATCCATCTCCTCCCTTTGAAGCACAACAAACCCAGTGACAGAAAAATGAAGCTGTGCTGCAACCAAAATCTCCTCCCTCTGCTCCAGAAGAAAAAAAGCTCCAGACGTCATGGTGGCGCGGGGCGTATGTTCCTTCAAAGAGGCAGCTGTCACACCCAGTACCTCACCATCTATCCATCATCATCATCGTCAGCGTGTCGTCGTGGTGTCCCCTGCGTCCTCGGCTCTCATCCACCCTGTGATGCGTTCATCTGTTGTGTCCGTTCCACCTGCCATCCATCACCGTGTGTATCAAACACCTCTGTGCCAAACGCCGGCCACTGGGGCAGCTCCGCAGCTTCCCGTCGTACGATCTTCAAAAAGACGCGGGGCCCACTCGCTGCTACGCCCCCAAGAAACTTCACCTCGTTTCCTCTGGGCACCAAGCGGACAGCTCTTAAAGCTGCTGAGTCGAACTGCACAGCTGCTCTTCTGACTGAGGTTATTTTTGTGTCTGTAGATTTCCAGGTTCAACTAAAGGCAAAAGTTGCTGGTGGTCAAAGTCTTCACAGGAGCTACACGTCCTAACTGTCAGTCTGTGTTCCTGGAAGGCTTTGATGATCCAGATGGGACGTTCTCGTTAGTTATTTTGTGTTTTCTGGGGGAGAATCAACAATTTCAAACTGTGAATTCTGACAAACCAGTCATCTTGATCAGAAACTCCTGTCATTTATGAATATTTATGTTCTGTACAAGCCTGAACTCAGCTAAGGATCAGTATTTAACCAACTAGAAGCGACCTTCGTCTCCTGGTAACAGCGTGAGGGCACCGTTATCAAAGATTGAAGTCTCTCTGACAATCTGAGAAAAACTGATGTGATTGTAACGGATGATCTGCCGGTAGCACAATGATTATTTATCAGTACATTTGTTTGAAACATTCCACTGCAGGTTCTAGTCGCTCATCAGTCTGAGCCCAGCGAGGCCGGGGGGATGGTTTCCAGTGGCTGGTGCTTGACACGACCCTTCCTCCCACATCCTGACATTCCATTTGCTGTTCTGCAGCTCACGTGCTAAGCTACCAAACATGGCTTTAGCTGCTGGAGCACACACACACACACCTGAGTGTGTGTGTGTGTGTGTGTGTGTGTGTGAGACGTCAGTTATGCTGTCACTGTGTGACATCCATCGGCTGTGAAATGAACTCATCGGCTCGTTCACAGAGCATGAGTGGAATCGTGACATTTTGCTGCATGTTTGTTCTGCGACGCTGAAATATTGAAAAACTTTTGTTACCTTTTCATGAAACGAGGATCGTGAGACATTCTTGGGGAATAGTGTACCTGATGCACACTGCTGTTTTTTTTTTTTGTTTGTTTGTTTTTTAAAGTAAATGTTTTTACTTTAACATCAAATGAAGTGATAAGTTACTTTGACACAGTCTGTACCTACAATAAGACGTTTGTTAAACAAAATCAGACACTATGCTCCAAAGATGAAGATTCCTCACAGCTTTTTTGTCAAAAGAACAAATGTCCATGAAGTTTTTTTTTTGTGTGTGTGATCTGCAAAAAAAAGCAAAATGTGGCGTCATTGCTATTTACGGATTTTCTCTGATGCAAAGAAAGACAAACAATAAAGATGCAGGACTCCTCTAATTGTCTGAGTACAGCTGTTTCTGAATGCAGATGTTTGACACTTTTACTGCTCTGTAGACCTAAAGCAGTTTTTTATTGTCCAGCCTCAACATGATGCTCTTCGCTCTAATTCAACCCGACTCAGTTCTACTCGGTCTCGGTGGTTTTACATCGAACTGAGTGCCACCTTGATGTGGGCGGATCGTCATAGTTGGTCCCACTACATTTAACGAGCAAATAAGTGAACTAAAGTTACTAAACGCCATTCACTGCCGTGGTTTTTAAAATGCTTATTGCGTGGCTCGAGGAACAATCCTGCAGTCTGCCGACGTTAAATCTTTAGCTCGACTCACTTGTGACCTCGACCGAGTTGGAACCAAGAAACGAATGAAAGTGGATCGCCCAATTGAAAGACTTTACTCATGTGAGTCGAGCCAATGGAAAACAGCTATAATTCATTGCAGACATCATCATGATCAGAGTAAGATGGTGTCCTACTGTGTCCGCTGGAGGCTAATTGACAAACTGCATCCACAATAGTGTCCATTGTCTCAAAACGCTAACGGGTTCTGGATTTTGAACATGTTCAAGAACTTGGAGGAACAAATTACAGATTTGACTTCAGCCCATCTTGAGAGCTTAGACTGTATTTTGAGCTCCCCTCTTACATAAAGTATCTAAATCTATTGTCCAGGGCTGAATATGACACAGATGATGGTCGTTAAAACACAGGTCTGACTGCCCATCTTCATTTGGGTGCTCCAGAAACACAGGGTGGGAAATAAAACGTTGTCTTTCCACTTTTACAAGCCATACAAATGGGGAAAAGATGTGATTTTCAAAAACTGGCTGCTTCAAACAGTGTAGCAAAGACTTAACTGAAAATGTATATATTTTTTCTTCTTCTTCTGTTTTGAGTCACCAATAGTCTCCATTGCTCAGTGAGATTTGACCTGTTATTGGGACTACTTAAATAGTAACAAGGTGTGGGTCCTGTTTTAGACCTTTGCTTCTGGTTTCAGGCAGACCAACAATCTCACAGAGAAGAATTGGCAAAGACTGCACAAAACGAGAAGTGTAACTTAAGATGAAACTTTTTCACTGATACCGTTAGGAATTAGGAATATTAATAACTGAATTGGCACAAACTACTGTTTGACATAAAAATGTGACTAAATGATTTGACAAGATAAAAATATACCTAATATTTAATGTCTTCAGCTTTAACCCTCGACTGGACGATGTTGCCATGTGGAAGCGCTGTTTACCTAATGTTTAAACAAGTTACTGATTGGCCTTTACATTGAAGGTGGGGCAGAGTTCTAACCAATCAGATGCTTGGGATGCATCACATGATTTTAAACCTGAAACTATACCACACTGACTGATGTCATGTAGAAGTTGCTCAACACATTCTCCCAATTTTTCTTACAGTTGCATCATTTCAAAATATTACATGACAAGTTATTAACTTTTTGTACTACGGGAAATTTTTATTCAACAAGATAAAATTAGTTGCTAATTAAATGTATCGGCACTAATTAGATAAATGGATATATAGCAGGACAGATATCCATCAATCCAGTCATTTATCTGCTGTGTCTTCTTAATTAAGAGTGGGAGGACCTGAAGCTTATCCCAGTGGGCTTTGATGGGGGGTACACCTGGACAAGTCAGGTCAGCGGCAAAAAAGACACTTCAACTCACTTCTAAGGGACAATTTAGAATCTAATCTGAACGTGCACGTTTTTGGAGTAGGAGGAAGACGGAGAAAACTCCCACAAACATGGCTTAATTCAATTCAGTTTATTTATATAGCGCCAGCAGAAGTCATCTCAGGGCACTGCACTGAAATATTCATATACATAAAAAACAAGTTAATAACATATATCTGGGTTACACGTGCTAACTCCACACAAGCACCGAAGACTTGCCTCACAGCAAGGTCTGGGGTTCAACAGGGCTGACCACTTATCCAAGGACACGTGGGTTTTTGTTTTCTTTAATATTTATACATCTGGGTTGTTTAGAGCACAAACCCATTAATGTTCTATGGTGTTCTATGGCTAGGCTGGAAAGAAACCGAGCAGGGCAAAGGTGGCTGTTCTGCCTGACAAAAGTGAGAATGAGTTAGGGTTGAGTGTAAAAGGATGTCTGAAAATTTAATTTGGCATTTTCTAGTGAAAAAAACAAACCCATGTAAGAAGTGGAGCGATTTTATATTAATGTCACATTGCACTGCATCAGAAATATGAATATGAATGGGATTATATGGCAACACACACCCAACAAAATTATTTAATTTACAGTCGTCCCTCGATACTTGGCAGTTCAACTTTCACAGACTCACTCTTTTGCGAGTTTTCAACGTAAGATTATACACGACACACGATTGGCTGATCGATGGAAGGTGACCAAGCAGAGCATTGTGCTGAGGGGCAGACTATCCATCGGTAGCACGGGAACATTTCCCGGTGGCCTGTTGGGAAAGACGGACCCCACCTCGCCCCCTCCTTTCTCTTTCTGAGGCTGTTTTTCACAGCAGAGCAGACACACACAACAGGTTGCTTGGCTGCCTGTTGTGTGTCTCTGCTCTGCTGTGACAGACAGCCTCAGAAAGAGAAGGGAGGAGCGGGGTCTGTCCAATGGGTAAAGACAAACCCCATCCCCTCCTTTCTCTTTCTGAGGCTGTTTTTCACAGCAGAGCAGAGACACGCAACAGGTTGCTCGCCCGCCTGTTGTGTGTCTCTGCTCTGTTGTGATAGACAGCCTCAAAAATAGAAAGGAGGGGTGGGGTATGTCTAATACGGAATGCCAGACCCCTCCCCCTCCTTTCTCTTTCTGTGGCTGTCTTTCACAACAGACAGGCGCGGAACCTGTTGTGTTTGTGTGTCTGTTCACTTTCGCTGTGCTCTTTAGAGCGTTTAGAACATTGCGAGAGTGTAGGAAGGGTTTATAAAGCCTTAATATATATATATAAATACTAAAATAAATGTCCTACTTGCGGATTTTCACCTATCGCAGGGTTTGTCTGGAACGTAATCCCCAAGATAAGTGTGGTATACTTTATTGTTAATTTCAGTTAATTTATAAGTAAAAAGCATCTATAAATCCCATCCTGGAACAAAAATATCCACAGTAATGGTTTTTGGAAATCAGGTCGTCTTAAACTGTTTTTCAGTGAACTTTTGATCGGACTAAACGTTTGACTCTAAAAAGCAAATTTCTTAAAAAAATAAAAGACTTTTCCAAACTAAGTGTAGAAGGCAGAGCTGAGTCGGTGCTGCTGTCAGAACTGTTGGACTTCAGTTCTGTGTGGAGTTTCCCACCAGGGCTGCAGCTGTGCTCTGATTCTCTGCACAGAAAACCCAGAGACTTTGCACATTTCGTCTTTTTTTAAACTGATCATTAAGCTTAGGAGCTGAGCTGACAAAGCAGAGTGACTCCTTGCCTGATCCTCAGCTCAGCGAGGACGTTGGTGTCCAGCTTCACAGCACTGATGTCCAATGGTGGACTGGGTGTCACCCCTCGCTCACCAAGGAACTTCCCGCCGCTTCATTGAGAACAGAAGCAGAATGACATGGATCAAATGATGGGATTTAAAATTTAAACATACTTTGTTTTTAACGATAAGAACTGGTGGACAGATTTGAATAATTTCTTCAAAGGAGTAGAGGCCAAGCAGGTCCGGGGTCAGGATGTGGAGCTGCGAGGACCGACCTGCATCTCTTTGTTATCCAAACTCGTACAAATTGGAACTTTGGGAACGTAAACTTCTAAAAGGAAGAAGCCCCCAGAGTGATTAGAGGCTCAGTTATGCAAAAAGGATAAACTGGGCCACTCAAAAAAAACACATTCAACATAAAAAACAAAAACGGTTTGTCGAGCTGCAGCCTGAGAAGTCCTCATCTGGTTTCATAGCGGGCGCCTTGGTGCAGATTTACATTTCAAAGCATGTCTCTATTATTTGTGGGGCAAAAAACCCAAAACAACAAACACATTTTTAATTAAGTTCCGTTCTCGTCAAAATCTGATTCTGCTATTAATTTGCCCCGAAATGTCTGAATATTAAAAAAAGTCAGGATTGTGCATAATTCATAGGCAGCGAATGAATTGTGGAGAGCAGAGAGAGAACAGAAGGTGGAGAAGGAAAAGCCGATCAGTTGTTTGCTCTCAGCAGCTCCTCTCCTGCTCTCTGTCAGTCTGTTTTCATCAAACCACATCCAACTGTGTTAATTAATAAAAGGATGTGGAAGAACGAGACAGGCTTCCTACGGGCAGAACGTAGAAAAGAGCCGAACTTTCAGCTGCTTCGGCTCCTGAGAACAAGGAGATGTTGGCATCCTCTTGGGTAAAGCTGCAGTGGCTTTTCTCAGTACTGGTCTCAGCTCAGACACCAAACAATAAGGGGGCCTGTCCTAGTTTTATAGATTTTAAAGAAAATAAGATAACATCAAGCCTGTTTTTCTGGCACTCTGAGAGACTTTCAGCAGCAGAATAAATGAAGCTCATCCCCCCAAGTTTTATGCAAGAACCTAGAGTATAGGAAGAAACAACGAGGAGCTTTTACTGCTGGGCTGCAAGTCCAGGAATGCTTCCATTTGGACACTTTCCATGAGTTTAATGGGAATAAACAGGAACGTGAGTAAGACAAAAAATATCTCCACATACATTATGAACAAGAATAAAAAAGGAAAAAGGCAAGTTTTCTGAGATTTAGTAACTAGAACAACAGAATCCCCATCGATGAAATGTAATGTCACATTCTTTGAATTCAGATAAGCGTTAATGACAAACTGGAGAAATTCCATTTCCTGCTAAAATGCGGTGTGAACGCTTATTGCAGAAAAACTTGCTGAAAAACAGCTGAAATAAGCTAAAAAAAAACATGCTGAAATGAAAGAACAAGCCTAAATTAGCAGAAGAAAGCAGAAAGAACAGATATTTGCTGAATTAAGTTTAAAAAGGCAGAAATTAGAACAAAAAATTAGGAAATCAACTAAAAAATGCTAAAATTATCCTAAAAAAAAATCTAAAAAGTAGCCGAAAAGGCATAAAGAAGCTTCAGCTATGAGAAGGAAGTGAAAAGAGCTAAAATAAGTTAAGAAAATGTGGAATTAGCTGAAAAGGCATAAAAACCATAGCTGAAATAGCGGAAAAAAGCTGAAAGGAACATAAGCTGAAATTAGCTGAAAGAAGTTATTTGGGCTGAAATTATTAGAGTTTACCAAGAAAAACTTGAATTTATCTGAAAACAGCTAAACTTGGCTAATAAAAAGCTAGCTGAAAAAGTAGAACAACCTTAACTTAGCACAAGAAATCAGAAAGAACACGTTTGCCCAATTAGGCTGGAAGATGCAGAAATTAACACAAAAAAGTAGAAATTATCTAGAATAAATTTGAAATTAGGAAAAAAAAAACAGCTGAAAAGTAGCTAAAAAGGCAGAAAGAAGTTTAAAATACAATGAGGTGGAGAGAACACATTTTTGCTGATTAGGCTGAAAAAGTTTAAATTAGCGCATAAATGTGGAATTAGCTGAAAAACTGCTTTAGCATAAAAACAGCTAGCCGAAATAGTAGAAAAAGCCGAAACTAGCTGAAAGGAGCATAACAAGCTGAAATTAGCAAAAAGAAGTTAGAAGATGTACAAAAATATTATAGTTGGCAGAATAAAGTAGAAAGGAGCACACTGTTGAAAAAAACAGCTGAAATTAGTTGAAAATGGCTGAAAAAAGTTAAAAATTTGCACAAGGAGGCTGAAAGAAGCTGGAGCAGAACAAAATGTGAAAGGAGCAGTAAAGGGTTGTAACTAGATTTAAAGATTTGAAGGATGTAAAAATTAGCTCAATTTATTTTGTATGAGAAAAAAAAAGACAAAAAAGGTTAAATATTTCAAAAAGCTAATGTTGCACCAATACCAAAAGTCATCGCAGGATTGTCCTGAAAGGGACGAACGTTTGTTGTTGAAAAATGCAGAACGAGAAAAATGATGAATAACCTACTGAAGAAAAATGGATCACAATGCTTCTTAAACATTCCCACAATTATTGGACTTTGTTGAGTTTAGTTTTTTTATCTGATATTGATGCTCTGCTGACATTCTGACACTAAGAAAGCTGCACAAAGGTCTTCTCAAGATGGCGGCACAAACGCATCTCGCAAGCATCAGTTGCACAGATGCTAGCCATTCCAGTGGTTCAAGATATGAGGAGTCCAGTTTTCAAACTGGGCGTAACTCGAGCAGAAGATGTCTGAAATGGTCGAGTCAGGTTGGAGTGAAGGGATAAAAGGTGAAGTTTATCAATAACTGGTTGCTGACACCCAGTCAGTATCACACACCCAAAAGCACAAACACACTGCAGGATTTGTAGCTTGGAGGTTTCATCTGCGTTAGCGTGACGGGGGCCCAGCTGGGGACTGATTTGAGGATGAGATTTGACTGAGAATCTCTCACAGCAGAGCTGCAGGAGCAGTGGGGGGCTGATGCAGGGCTGCACGTAGATGAAACGGCAGATCGGCTTTTCTTTATCTTACTTTCCCACATAACTCTGTGCCTCATATAAAATCACCCCCGTGTCAGATTTCACCTGTTTGCTTCTTTTTTTTTCATTCATTCTACCTTTATTTATGCAGTTTAGACTCACTGAGTCACGAGGACTCATTTTCAAGAGAGAGCTGTTTAAAAAAAAAGAGGTACACGGAACAATAAAAAAACATAAAATGCATATAAAATGAAAAGTAAATAAAAGTAGTGATAGAAAACAAAATAAAAACAAGCTACATTATGAAACAAGGTAAAATACTAGAAACAGGAACATGTCAGCATTGATTTTTGCGTTGAACTTAATAGTTGTTTAAAATCCCTTAGAAAGGTCAAAGTCCAACTTGACCCTGTTGTTGGTCTTAAACGCTCAGTTTTAGCATGGTTCAAGTCTTATTTAGCTGACAGGTTCTTTTCTGTTTCCATGGGGGAATATTCTTCTTTCTCGGCTCCTTTTCATTGTGGTGTACCTCAGGGGTCTATTTTGGGTCCTATTTTTTTTTTCTTATACAGACTGCCTTTGCGATCAATATTTAGAAAGCACATTTATTTTATTGCTACACTGACGACATCCAAATACTTTTCTTTTTAAAATCAGACATCTCTGTCCCTCTGCAGCCTCTGTTTAGCTGTCTAAAAGATATCAAAGACGTTAAATCAGAACTGTCTGACCCTGAACGATAAAAAGACTGAAGTTGTATTTAAAAACCATATGCCTCTCAAAGGGTTTTCTGCGTCTTGTCCTACACACATTATTTTCCTCTGATTTTTAACCACCTTCTCATTCTTCTTAGCCCTCTGTTTAGCTCCACCTTTAACAACTAAACTAACAGTTTTCACAGAAGTGAAATGTGTCGTACAGAACCGAAACACGGTGGATGGAATGACGTTCCCGCGGATCGTTGCTTGGTTTGGTACAAACACTTTTATTTGTGACAAAGACCGTCCTGAAGCTGCTCTTCTCTCAAAACTCAGACAGAGTACAGTTTTAACGAGAGCTGGCTGAACTCTACTCCTCAATTTGTCAAAAGCAGAACTTCCTCTAAGCGGAACGTCGCCCCACCGTAGTCAAAAACACAAAGTTTATGTCTAACTTCTTTCAACGTGGGGCATTCTGATGTGTGCCAAGGTACAAGCACCTGAAAAATCACTTCCTTTCATTCATAATCCACATTCATAAACCTGATCTTTATACAGTCAGGTTGGGAAAACATTTGTGCAAATATCCAAGAAGGTTAAGTCAGGTCCTCTGGATGGTTTCTTTGAACTCGAACTCCAGGCCAAGCGGAGAAAGAAACCGTCCAGAGGACCTCACTTAACTTTCTTGGATTTTTCTACCTGGATTATTGAGCATGAATTAGGATATTTGAGCAAATAATACCATTTTCTGATGCTTTTGTTCTCTAATTATATATTTTCCTAAACCATCTGATGTTCTGAGATGAGGAACTCATGATTCTGCAGCTCAGTTGGTTCTGGCTCAAAACAGTCGCGTTCTTTCCACTTTACTTAACGCCGGTGAACAGGAAGAGAATTTGGGAACAGACTGAACTGTCCGTGAACCAGCTCCTGCCGCACACTCACATGGTGAAGTCATGTGGCTGCGTCTAGTTCCTGTTTCAGGTCTTCACATGACTGGAGGAGGATGAAGTACATTCCTCCGGCTGCAGTTTGTTTGTCCGACAGAGAAACGACGGCCTCTGGTGCAGATCACATGTGGAACTTGCTAAAGCAGATTTTAGGACATGCTGTGATATTTTGTTGTTTACAGAATATCTAGAAGAACCATCACAAAAAGCTGCTTTATTTCTTCCTGGCATGTTTAAGATTCCGATTTTTTTACTGTTTATGTTGACAACAACTTTTCTGTGTTTTTAAGATAAATTATAAAACAAAAGCAATGATTTTAAATACGTTGGATGAGATATTTGTCAGTTTTGATGCAATTTATAGCTCCTGTAGGAACTTGGATCGAGGAAGTCGCTGACGTAGCTGCCCGGAGGTTTGAGGTGGAAGTAGGACTTCTTCATCCACATGTCGGTGATTTTATCCTTCAAAATGCTGCTGACCACCTCCTCCAGCTCTGCAGCATCACTGACCAGCCCTGCACACGAACACATGCAGTCCATCACAACAACAACGTCAACGATGCACGTTTCCAAACTGATAACAAGAATGTTTTTGCTCCAAATGACGCCTCTGATAATTGTCAGAACTTCACTCTCTTTAAATTAAATTAAATCAAAAACTAAAATAAAAAAGTTTTTTTTAAAGTATAACCAGCAGTTCATCATTGTCCCCCATCGCTGAAGGATTGGAGTAGTGAATGTAGATTTTAAGTTGAGTGTTTTTCTGTTCTGGAAATGAACAGGGAATGAAGTACAGTAAATGGTACATGGACTGTACTTATATAACACCTTTCTATCTTATCAAGATACTCAAAGCAGTTTACAACAATCTGTGTCCTCATTTTCCCATTCATACATCACTCTTCTAGATCTCTACAAAGAATAATCGGAGCTTTATCACATTCATTCACCGATGGGACACACATCGGAGGCAATGAGGGGTTCAGTGTCTTGCCCAGGGACACTTGGGCATGTGACCGCTGGTGGAATCAAACCCCAACTCTTGCAATGGAGGACGACTGATCTAACTACTCAGCCACAGCGGCCCACAGTAGTCCCTCGCTACTTCGAGGTTTGACTTTCGCGGTCTTGCTCCATCACGGTTTGTGAATATACAGTACATAATATTGTAAAAATAAATAAATGAATAAATAAAATTGTATAGGATACATGATGATCAACTTTAATATTATTCACGTGATTGGGAAAGTACTGGATACAGTACTGTACGATAAAGAGTTACCAAAAAATAAAATACTTTGGACAGGCGCCACCATTTTGTAGTTCTCTCTGACAGGATTGACGACACGGAGCACAGGAGGGGTCCTGGTCACCGTGGGATGGCCCTCCATCTTGAATTGTAGTCAGTAATTTAGATCCCAAACTCGTTTCTATTTGTTAAATGCCAAAAGAATCAGATATTTTTTAAATATTTTCTTTAAAGTCACAACTTACAACTATTACTATGTTTTTGAAGAGTTTGAGAAAGTCCAGATGATTATGCTGAGACTTTGGAAGACTTTGATTGGCTAATTGATAACAGGTGAGTTAATTGGAGGCTCAACTCAAACACACTGCTTCTTTGTGTGGCATCATGGGAAAATCAAAACAAATCAGATAAGATATTAGGAAGATAATGAACCTCCACATCTCTGGTTCACCCTTAGATTCCAGATGCTTCAAGGTTGACTGGTCCTTCATAGGGAGGAGATGAGTTCTTGAAATTCATCTGTTTTGGTCTGAAATGTGTGCATCTACACCAAAACCAAAGCTGCAGACCTCGTGGAGACGCTGCTGAATCTGGTCAGAGTCTCATCCACAGTGAGACGAGTCCTGGACCAGCATGGACTGAAAGGACACTCAGAGAGGACAAGATAAGATAAAAACTTTATTGATCCCGCAGGAAATTGTTGTGCCAGAGTTTCAATATAAAGGAACACACACAAGGAATCACACAAGATATAAAAAATAACGGAGAATATAAAAAAGCCAACAATTAAGTTCTAAAACAGGTGCAGGCAGATACATTAAAGTGTTTATTGTGGTGCAGGATTAATTTTATTGTCCTGTGAGCAGAAAGGGGGAGGAGTTAAAAAGTTTGAAGGACTTCCTGTGGTGTTCTGTGGAGCACCTCGGTGGTTTCAGTCTACGATTGAAGGTGCTGCAGTAAGAGTCCAGGGTGTCATGCAGGGGGTGTGACATGTCGTTCTGGATCTGGAACAGTTTCCTCAGCATCCTCTGCTCAGACACCTGTCAGAGACTGCAGGTCCACTCCCAGAACTGAACCAGCTCTCTTGATGAGCTTATCAAGTCTGTTGGCATCAGATTTCTTCACCCTGCTGACCCAGCACAGCACAGCGTAGAAGAAGACGCTGGAGACCACCGAGTGGTAAAACATCTGCAGCATGGTCCTGCAGATGTTAAAGGACTTGTCTCCTCAGAAGAAAAAGACAACTCTGTCCTTTCTTGTAGAGGACGTTGGTGTTAGCTGTCCAGTCCAGTTTATTGTCTAAGTGGACCCCCAGGTACTTGTAGCAGTCCACAGTGTCCACCTTAGTACCCTTGATGTTGATAGGGTTTGGGGGGGCTGACCTTCTTCCTGTAGTCTACCTGCAGCTCTTTAGTTTTCCCAGCATTGAGTTGCAGGTGGTTCTGTCCACCACACCTCTGTATTCAGCTTAAAGACAAAGACATCACTGCAGCAGCATAAGGACAGTCTGTAAACACACACAGGACCAGGGACATTCATGTTCGGACACGTGTCCTGACGTCTGATGAAGTGAAATTTAACTGTTTGACCATGATGACCATCGTTACATTGGTACATCTGGAGAAACAAGGGATCAGAGCTAAATGTTGTGAGAAGCTTGAGGAAAGCAACTCCAGATGTTTGACAATTTAAAGGCAACACTACCCACTTCTAAGAAGATGAAGTGAAACTAATTTAACAAGAGAAGTAATGTTGGGAATCCTATCTGACCAAACGGGAAAAGTTTAGTCTTATTTAATGTCAGATAGTCAGAAAGCAACTAGTTCTGTGATTTTATGCGGTGTATGTAAACATCTGGTGTATGCAAGCTGCTTTTTAAAATTTATTTAACCTTTTTTTTAACCAGGCAAATCCATTGAGATCACAGATCTCTTTTGCAAGGGAGGCCTGGGCCTGAAGGCAGACTAACACGCATATTGTTGATCTGTGGGTGGAAACCAGAGTACCCGGAGAAAACCCACGCAAGCACGAGAAGAACATGCAAACTCCACACAGAAAGGCCCCAGGTCCAAACTGGGATTGAATCCAGGACCTCCTTGCTGTGAGGCAACAGTTCTAACCACTGAGCCTTTAATTCAGTATTGACTCCAGATTGCTCAGTACCCAGCCTTTAGTGTTCAGGTGTGGCGTTGTGCACCAAAACAAAATGTTTCAGCTCATTCAGTTCCTTTATGGCCTCCTGACTGATGCTGTAGGAGTACCGGACGGTGCAGAGCAGGTTGCCCGTCTCATGAACCTGCACCGTGTTGCCGCTTCTGCGCCTTCTGGGAAAATCATCATAGATTTGAAAATAAACCCCTGATATTATACTTGATCACATTTAAGGTGACAGACATTAAGTCATCTTCTATCTTATCAGTGATTGCCCAATTTCACCTCAGCATTCTTTATTTGTCCAGATGAGCCGGGGATGCGGCTCCTAACGACCCTCCTCACATGGGAATTCTGCCAAATGTGATCTCAGGATCTCGTCGTACGGCACGAGCTGGAAAGCAACATTATCCGTCCAATTTCTCTCACGAGGCAATTTGACACGGGCTCATCAACAATTCCAATGCTCGTTCATGCTCATAATTATTCACTCTAATCTGTGAATCTTCCGCTTTCCTCCCAGTCCAACTTGCACCATTTACCTATATGATGTTTAGTCGCCAGCCGGCGGTAATGTATAATCATGGGCTAATGGCGCTGAGGCTACAGTGGTGGAATGATAAATAGCTGCTTGGTTCCATTTTAAGTGTGTCCCTGTTTATCGATCATTGAGACTGATGAGAGCGTATTAGATGCTAATGAAGTCCACACATGACTGACGCCAATATTAATCTCGTTGAATGGAATTAATAAGAATAAATTCTTGACGCAGCTCCGGTTTTAAATTTAAATAGCAGTCACGATGCGAGCGGAGCTAATTGTCTGTTTGCTTGTGGCTGCGGACCAAAGCAGGCTCTTCAACTTCAGCAGGAAGTGGGCCTTAAATATAAACTACAAACCACAGGTAATAATTATCGCCTGCCATTAAAAGATGGAGGCTGGCAAGTATGTTTTTGCCTAAGTAGGTGTGCATCTGTTAGCAAAATTTCTTATGAAGCACTGAGCGGATTTTAACAAAACTTTCAGGGAAAAATCATTCAGTGTATCTTTACGACTGATTATTTTGTGGAGCCAAACCATTTAAAGATGGCTGCCACAGGCCTTCAAAAACATATAAATGTTTTGAACTCGGTCAGTTTTACAGATATAGTTATAAAACTTGGTGTGGTTGTAGCGGAGGGTCACTCACAACACGTACTCTGAGCACTTGCCGAGCTTGCAGGTGTGCACGTTTACCAGCCCCGCCCCTCTCTGTTGTCATGGTTCACCAAAGATGGTCAGACTTCTGCTTGCTGAAAATTATGCTTAAAGTGTAGTAGCTCTGAAATTTAGATTTTTAGCATCATATTTAGAAAAATCAGGTTGGGATTCTAGAAGCTTTGTAGGGGCCAAAGAAGTTTTAAAAAGGGCCTTTTATGGCCCACAGGTCTTCAGTTTTTAGAGCTTTGTGTACCGCACTTGTCGCACCACCGTATAAGTCACATCAGTACATATATGTTTAATAAAGTGGGAAAAAACATAAATATGTCAATTTACCATATAGGTCACATCTATTATGCGTCACCGCTGACAACATGGAAATGTGGGCCAGGGTTTTGCCAAAAATCTATTGGCTGCCAAATGGCGGCACGGGAGAACTTTAACAAGAATTTAGCAAGATTAACACTTTAAAACAATTGTTTGTTTGCTCAAAATTATAGTAAAGGTGTGTCTCAGTGGAACTTTTCCTTAATAAATGCACTTTAACGGTCAAATCAGCTGCATTTCGTCTGGGCGGTGCGGTGCAATGCAGCCGATTTGACGTTTGACCAGAAGTTCCGGAGCGAGATGAAGGTGGCTCTGTATGGCAAGCCAAGTGTCTCATTAATAGCCACTTTTACCTATTAATGAGACACTTGACTTGCCATACAAGGCCCTCTAGTGGCTGAAAATGGTAGTGCTCAATATTTTCCATGTCAGAATGAATGAAATCGTCAGATCTCAGGCAAAATTTGGTTTATAAATATGGGAAAAAACATAAATAAGTCACTTCACTGTATAAGTCGCAGGCATGCTAATTTATGCAAAAAACTTTGACTTATACAGCAAAAATTACGGTACATTCCTTGGATGATATCAACTTTAGATTAAAACAAATCCTGAAGTAATAAACTTTTAGCCGTGTGAATCATTTCTGACGAGTAAGAGCCATGTGTCTTAAAAGAAATAAATGGATACACAAATAAATAAATCTCTTTCCACCGTGAGGGCGCAGCAGCTTTTCTTTCATCTCCAAGTAGGTGTTGTTGTGATCGCTCTTAGGTTTGATTTGCAGCAAACATCGCCGAGCGGCGGCGGCGGCGGCGTGGTAAGATGTGATCCGTGACAAGCGAACCCAGTCAAACTTTACAGAGAAGAGATTTAATGATGTGGGATCACAGAGTCGGGCTGCCTCTGCAGTGTCAGAAGAAGGCAACCTAACGGGAGGAAATCCTGTTGATTTTTTCAAGTCTCTCCATCTCCATTTTTTATTTAATTAATGCTGCGTGTTATATTTTAATAAAGTGTCATAAAAAGTTAAGTCTAGGAAAGGATAGGTTTAAAAGACAGTAGAAAACTGCACAAACAAAAATGTCCTTTTTTTTGTAGAAAGTTTCTTATTCGCTTATTAAAATGCAGAGCGTGCGGAGATGTTAGCCAAATGTGGGTGTAATAGTTAAAAAAGAGTTTTACAGTAAAATATAAAAAATTTTAAAAAATGGGCAGAATTCTGTGTTTGCTGGTTTATTATGGAGGACTAATTATCGCTCGCATTTAAATAATTTTACATGTTTCTTTGTGTGTGTCTGGTCCTAAGATATCTCATGAACCGCTGCACAGTTTGAATTAAACCTTGTGTAGCCAAATCGATTCAAAATGGCCGCCACAGCTGGCCTTTAAAATCACAGAAATTAATTTGGTGAGGTCATATTTGGTGTGATAGCAGCCGCGAGTGATCCTCAACACATATTCTAAGCTCTACCAGACTGTGTAGGATGCTTGTTTGAAATATTGCCATCAGTTATTTGGAGTCAGCTCTGTCTGTTAGCAAAATATCACACAAACTACACTGCAGATTTCCATGAAAATGTCAGGAAATCTTCATCTACAACTGATTACTTTCTTGAGCCAACACAGTTCAAGATGGCTGCTGCAGCTACCTGATTTTAGCCAACACAAAAATGGCCGTATCTCAAACATTTGTGCAGATTTTGAGCTGAAATTTGGCGTGGTGGTTGTTTGTTCCAGGTTTGACTAAACCAGTGTTGACATTTTTCAATATAAGATGATCTTAGACCAAAACTCTGGCATGAAAGGTGATATGCATTCATTCAAAAAATGCTGAGACTTTAATGTATCTACATTATTCCTGGCCACCGTGCTGCCTTGTCTGAATTATGGATGCGACTTCTGGCTCAGACCAGAACCAATGTTTGTTTATGTGCAAACAGTACGAGCTAATGTACTTTCTTCAGGCTACATCTGTAAGTAGGCGATGGAAACTACACCACTTTTCACAGGATCGCTCTTTTCGTTTTGGGTCCGTGTTCAAAACTCTGTTGTTGTAGCCACTGATTTAGTTTGGTCTAGTTGTTTGTGCAGCCGTGAACACAACAAGTACTTGAACTCAGCACGGCTATTTTAGTCAACTTTATTTATTTTTTCATTCAAGCTTTATTTAAATAGATCAATCACATTGAGCCCCAGAGACTCATTTACAACCTGTCTGGACAGACAATTAGTGGTGAAAGTAACAACATAGGATTTGGAGACAAAAAAATCCCAACGTAATCTTTGGCTGAAGATTAACAGCCTGATAATGAAAAAAGGGACCCTCTGAATAGTCTGTAGACTTCCTCGGTAGGAGGGGAGGGAGGGGCATTAATTATTAAATAAATGTAAACAAAACAAAAACAGTGTTTTATCGGATAAACTGAATGCAAGTTACTTTCAAATAAACCACAGTCAGCGCCTGTCACAATAAACAATAAATCAATTAATCGCATGATAAATGAAAATGATCTACCTCATTTTCATTTATCGGCTTTATCGTTTCTTCGTGTCTCTCTCGTTCTACTGAAGACACTGGATGACAAAAGGTTAAACTCCGGTGCTCTTCACTGACTCCTCCCTTTCTCTTTTCTCTTTAAAGTCCATTTTAACCGGCCAAAATCATGAGTTTGGATCGTTAAAAGCAGCTAAGCTGAGAAGCTAAGCTACGAGCTAAGCTAACAGGCCGACCTCGGGGAAAAAAAACTCTGTGTTGTCGAAGCTCCAAAAGTCACGGTTGAAACCCGTGCCTTAGAGTAAAATGTTGTTTTTCCTCTGCAAAAAGAAGCTGAGAACTTGTTTACTGATTTTTTATTAAAATGCTATGCTAAAGAGCTCAAACCACTCCGAGCGTCCGTCATTTTGAGAACCAAAGAGAGACAGCCCATGTCACGTCAAGGGGCCTCCCTCCCAATTTTCTTAAAGAGGCAAGCTGCTCACTCCCTCACTATCCATCCTTCGGTTCAAACAGTCTTATACTGCCATCCAGTGGTCAAACAAAGGTGCTGCACACAAAACAAATTAACAAACATTTCTTTTTAAAATTTTAAAATTTCAAACAATATTATCGTTTATCGCAATAATTTCTGAGACAATTAATCGCCCAGCAAAATTTGTTATTGTGACGGGCCTAGTACTCTGCCACCATAGTTAACCAATGCTTACTGCTACTTCCTGTCTGACAGGAAGTTGTACACATAATCATTTATACAGTAGAGCTCCAGGAATATTAAGTGTAAACACAACTTTTTCTAACTTCTACTAAAAGATAATCAGTACGAGGATGTAAAAGTTGTAAGTTGAGGTGGATGTACCTGCAGGAGCGAGAAGCCGTCAAACACAAGTGGAGTCTTGGCCTGATCCTTGGCGACATCCGCATTTGCATTCACGCCAAAACGTTCTGGCGACAGGTTGAGGGGGGTGCGACCTCCAACTCTGAGCAGCGACCGTCCACCAGCAAGACGAGCAGAGAGGGAGACGAGGGTGTTAAGTTAGAGAGCAATTTTTAACGCAACATCAGAAAACATCTCGAGTAATGGCACTCATTGAAAAACAACTCTGCTCCTAAGATTGCTGACATTTATTTTAATGAATATGTAAATGTGGCTTCATGAATAAAACATTTGATTGGAGGGGGGTGAAGTACCGGAGAACAAAATGCCAAATAAA
This sequence comes from Nematolebias whitei, assembly GCF_014905685.2. NCBI lineage: Eukaryota > Metazoa > Chordata > Actinopteri > Cyprinodontiformes > Rivulidae > Nematolebias > Nematolebias whitei. The sequence continues at coordinate 9,086,675 of NC_056510.1, read as the reverse complement.
AAGCTGCACGCCGTCGACGGCGCTTGTGTTAACAAATACATCAACGCTCGGTGACAGTGGCTGCCTGCTGTGCCTTATTACACACATTTTATCTCCTAATGACTTTTTAAAGGTGGCTCATCAACTCTGTGAAGGAGCTGTAGGTCATGGGAGGCACTTGCTTTACACAAAATACACTTTTGTTGAGTTTATAAGCTACGGCGTGCAGCTTTGTGTAAGATCTTTAGCTAATATTTTATTGTTTCCTAATACGTTCAGGCTGCTCCGGTTGTCAAAAAGGTTCAATCAGAATTACGTCTCCATTTAAAGATTGCTCGTTGTGTGAAAGCTTCTAATTTATTCACATTATTTCTTCTGTAGGTTTGTTGGCACAGAACTCGATCTGTAGTTTTTTCTTCTATTTCAGTCGTTCATGTATCAAAATGTTCAGCTCATTCAGGACACTTCTGCTGTAACGTTGGATATTTGTGCAACTTGTTGAATTATTCGGCCATGTTTATTTTAATGAAGATGAATGTCGGTCTCTTCAGACCCTTCGTGCTGTTTACGAGCTTTTACTGCTCGTTTCAGCTTTTTAGTTCTTTTTACATCTTCTTTCTGCCAAATTCAGCGGGTTTTTTTTTTTTTCTTTTCAGCTACTTTTTAGGTATTTTCCTGCTAATTTTTTTATTTTTATTTCGACCTTCTTTCAAATAATTCCTACATTTTGTGCTGCTTTCAATCTCTTTCTGCTCATCTCTGCTTTTTGTTTTAGCTTTTTCAAATATTATAAAAAAATTTTTTTTTTTACTAATATCAGCATCTTCTTCTTTTGCTCAGTTAATTTCTTCTTTACTAATTTGGACTGTGTTGTACTCCATTGTATTACACTGTACTTGTATTGTACATATGTTGTATTGTACTGAGTTATATTGTACTGTACTGCACTTGTATTTTACTGAGTTATACTGTACTGTACTTGTATTGTACCGAGTTATTCTGTACTATACTTGCATTGTAATGAGTTGTATTGTACTGTATTGCACTTGTATTGTATTTAGTTGTATTGTACTGTACTGTACTTTTATGGTAATGAGTTATATTGTATGGTGCTGTGCTTGTATTGTACTGAGTTATACTGTACTGTACTTGTAATGAATTATATTGTACTGTACTTGTGTTGTACTGTGTTGTATTGTACTGTACTGTACTGTTATTATGTACTGACTGTACTGTACTTATATTGTACTGTGTTTGTTCTCTTTCTCTCTCTCTCTCTCTCTCTCTCTCTCTCTCTCTCTCTCTCTCTCTATATATATATATATATATATATATATATATATATATATATATATATTAGGGGTGCACCGATAAATCGGCCGGCCGATCGATCGGCCCCGATTTCCTTAATTTGGGGAGATCGGCGATCGGCCGATCTTTAAATGAGAAGCCGATTTTATCCACCGATCTTATCTGCCTCCGGAAAGGTCTGAAAATCAGCTGCTGTCCCCTTTTGCTCCACTGTGAGAGCTCACACACAGGTCACTCGGAGCAGCCATGTCGTCGGTTTGGAAGTTCTACGCTGTAAAAGAAAATGAGCCAAAGATCGCAATTTGCAATTCGTGTAAAGCCGAAGTAAGTCGTGGTGGAGCCACCACCAAAACCTTTAATACAACAAACCTCGTTCGCCATTTAAGAAATCACCACGCCGCCAAGTATGCAATGTTTGAAGAGAGCAACCAAGCTAAGGCTAATGCTAAAGCTAGCGCTAACAAAGAGGCAGTCGGTGGGTCGCTGTTAGCTTTTATGAGCAACGAAGAGAGCAAAGCTACCACGAGGAAAGTGATGGAGTTCATGGCATTAGACAACCAGCCATTTTCAGTCGTTGAGGACAAAGGTTTTAGAAGCTTGATGCAGCACGTGTGCCCACGATATAATATGCCGAGTCGGAAATATTTTTCTGATGTTGCATTACCGGAGTTGTTCAGCCAAGTTTCGAGAGACACCCGCAGCCTGCTAAAAGCTAATACAAATACACTCAGCTTTACAACAGACATCTGGACTTCTGATGTAAGTTTAATGTCCATGTTAAGTTTTACTGCACAGTGGATTGACGAACAGTTCGAACGTCATCAATTACTCTTAAACTGTAAAGAAATGGCAGGGTCTCACACTGCGGCCAATTTATCAGCAGAGTTTAAGGCGATGCTGAATCACTGGGAAATCGATCATGGAAGAGTTCACGTTGTTTTACGGGATAATGCTCGTAATATGGCCAAAGCGCTGGATGATATCAACCTGAAAAGTTTACCCTGCCTGGCACACACACTGCAACTGGTTGTAAATGAGGGACAGCTGGCGCAGCGCAGCATCACAGACATGGTGGCAACAGGAAGGAGAATTGTTGGACATTTTAAGCATTCATCACTTGCCTATTCCCGACTTTATGACATACAGACACAGTTAGGTCAACCCAGGAAACGATTACAGCAAGACGTTTCAACGAGGTGGAGCAGCACAGTCTACATGCTGCAGTCGCTGTTGGAGCAGAGACGTGCTATTGGCGTGTATGCTGCTGAGCACGAGTTACCAGCCACACTCACAGCACACCAGTGGGAGCTACTGGACAATGTGCTCACCATTCTTGCACCTTTTGAGGAACTCACAAAGGAGATTAGCTCATCAACAGCTACAGCAGCAGATGTCATCCCAGCCATCACTGCACTCAAGCGGATTTTGGAGAGGCAAGCGAGCACAGACCGTGGCGTGGGTACAGCCAAAGCTACGCTGCTGGAGGCTGTTGTGAGAAGATTCAGCAACATTGAGCATGAGCCCCTGTACAGCTTGGCCACTGTTCTGGATCCAAGGCAAGTAACTATTAACATTCTATTTTAGCCATAATGACTTTTAGCCTACTGCTATATTTCAACAAACATTTAAATTAAATTAAAAATAAAAATTTATTGATTGAAATGCATTTCTTTATTTACATGCAAGTCATAAAAACTGTTAATGTATACAAAACACAATGATTGACCCATCTTTCTTTGTTTATGCAAAACAAGGTACAAGAATCGCTACTTCTCAGCAGAGGTGAAAGATGACGTGAAACTGCTCCTTTTGACCAAACTTGCAGAGGGGGAGACCAGATGCACACCTGCTGCAGGAACATCCTCTGAAGTGGGACCTCCTGCTATAGATGAACCTGCAGCCAAAAGGCGTAGTCTACTGTTTGCAGCTCACGACGAAATCTTAAAGGAGAACATTGAACAGGAGCAACAGCTGGCCAGCCCTTCAGCTATGCAGGTACAGAACTACCTATCTGAGGTTCCTGTTGAAAGGAGCCAGGACCCATTGGTCTACTGGAAGATCAATGAAAATCGTTTCCCTCATCTTGCTCTACTTGCCCGAACCTATCTCTCTGCCCCATGCACAAGCGTTGAAAGCGAGCGCCTGTTTAGCTTGGCTGGACATGTAGTAGATGAGAAAAGAAGTCGCCTGTCTGGTGACAAAGCAGAAATGCTTTTGTTCATCAAGAAAAACCTGCCACTAATGAAAGTGACTGGAATAAGTCTGTGAGAACTAACTTACCAGTGTTAGTTCTTATTACCCACTGACTTGAAAATGTTACACTTGTTGCATTATCTTTTTTTTTTTTTAAATGTAACAAGTGAAAGAGTTGAAGGAACTGAACATTTTTTTTTAGTTAATTTTATAGTTTTAACAAAAATTGTGTAAACTTCATTTATATTTCAGAATACTACCTCATGACAAGTTAAAACAACAAGTTTGTATTGTTTCTAGGGTATTTTTCAAGGGTATGTTTTACAATAAAATAAGATTGGTAAATTGAAGGTGCATTGTGATCTTGTAACACCTGACACTGTTGCTTATAAAAAAAAATCGGTATCGGCCAAAATCGGAATCGGCAGTTCAGACTTTCAAAAAATCGGTGATCGGTGATCGGCCTGAAAATTGAAATCGGTGCACCCCTAATATATATATATATATATTCTCTTTAATTTACTTATTGATTGTTGCTGTTGTGAAGCACTTTGATAGCAGGTTCTGTTTTAAATGTGCTCTATAAATAAAGTTGACTTGACTTGACTCCGTTGTATTGTACTGTGTTCTATTGTATTATACTGTACTCATATTATACTGTTATATTGTACTGTACTTATATTGTACTGACATATTGTACTTTACTGTACTTGTATTGTACTGTGTTTTGTACTCCATTGTATGTACTGTGTTGTATTGTATTGTATTTTACTCGTATTGTACTGAGTTATATTGTATTGTACTGTACTTATATTGTACTGACATATTGTACTGTAGTGTACTTGTATAATTCTCACTTGTATTGTACTGTACTGTACTTCTTTGTACTGTATTTTAAAATATTGTATTTATTCTGCTTTGGTGCCGTTTTTGATCAAAATGAAATTGTTGCGTCTCTACTTTTGATAAAATGAGTGAAAGTGCTTCAGTCACCACCTGTTGGGTGCTACAAGGAGGCTGATAAAGCCGGGCTGAGTGGTGTCGTATGTGTGCTTCAGTGCAGCGAGGAGTGCACTTTATTTAAGTGAAATGACACGACACTGAAGGTTTAGATGCTCGGGTCAGGACTCTGCAGCTCTCCTTTACCTCCAGCACAAGGGACACTTCTTTGAGGACTGTACTGGACATTTAGTGCAGAGGAAAGGTAGATCGTTTCAGAGAGGAGGTAAAATCTCTGTCTACACCTATAAAAACATACAGATTGTTATTTTTTATGTTTTGAATGATGTGACACACCCACAGGGTGGGAGAGTGGGTCATACCTGCAGGAAGCAAGAAATCAGTCATCAGAGGACATAAGAAAGAATTAAAGCAATATTAATTTGACACATGGAAATGTCAGGGCGTACATTTTTACTTTTATTATTCCTAGTTGTGTTATTCTTCATTTTGCATTAACGTTGATATTGGAGAGAGGACGTCGTAATATGACAAAGAAGGGTGAGATTGTGACCACCGTGGCATTTTCTGGAGGACGGTTTCACTTACAAATTCACCCAGCAGCTCTTGGTTACAAGCTTAAAATGTCATCGAGTACAAACTAAAGAGACATCCTCAGAATTTCATTTCTGGCTCTTTTCCTTGAATACAGCAGGAGAACCGGGAGCGGCGGCGTGTTTGTGGAAAAATGTCAAGAGGGTGTTTGAATGTGGCTCATGAAAGCGAGCACTTGAGTAAAGCAGAGCCCCCTTGTGAAAGGCTGAATGAAAACTTTCAGCTTCAACACTGAAAATATCTCATGGATACTGGAGGATCATCGACACAACTCCATGTTTAATCGTTTGGTTAAATGTTAGACATAAAACTCTGTAATAAGATGCAGTGACCTGCAGTGTGCACTGCAGACATTATTGCAGCTGTAAGGCAAAGGATGGTGATAACAGACCTGTCGCGATAAACAATAAATCAATTAATCGCATGATAAATGAAAATTATCAACCTCATTTTCATTTATCTGTGTTTTGATCCTGTATGCTCCACACTGGTTAGTTGTCATTATCTGCATCGTTTTTATGTCTATATTCTGATTGATCTCATTTTGTATTTTGCTTGGTGTGTTACCTGTTGTTTTGTCTGTACAGCACTTTGGTTGGCCTTGTAGCTGTTTTAAGTGCTTTATAAATAAAGTGGTATGGTATTTATCGGCTTTATCGTTTCTTTGTGTCTCTCTCTTTCTACTGAAGACACGGCTCAACTCAGGTGCTCTTTAAAATCTGTTTTACTCGTCCAAAATCACATTTTTGGATCGTTACAAGCAGCTAAACTGAGAAGATAAGCTACGAGCTAAGCTAACAGGCCAATTATTTATTAGTGTTTAGTGTATATCTTTGAGCCTTATATACTGTTTCTTATTGTACTTTATATTTTTTATATTTTTGGGTGTAACTGGGACCTTAAGTACACAATTTCGTTCCACCTCATGTACCACATGTGATGTGAATGACAATAAAGAACTTTGAACTTAAAGAGTGAATGTTTTGGAGTTTTCAAGACGAGTGTTTTTCTGGACTGGAATTGAACAGGGAATGATTTAATCTTTAATGTTTTTGGTGTAAGATTCTGAAGTGGGTAGGAGTTACACTGTGGAGAAGAACAGAGGTATGTTTTTTGGTTGTTTTTGTCTTTTTTTGGTTGTCTGAGGTGATGGATCCTGCTGTGTGGAAGGAGCAATTTTATCCACAACATGGTGCAATGGAGGAGCCAGGGGGTGACCATTGGAAGCACCATAGATTAAACTTCGGCTACCGCAAGGGCCACCCCAATCATGTTATAAAACTTTATGTTCAAGCAACATAAAAACTAAAAAGTGTAGTTTCTATTACATACAGACATAGTGGCGACCATCTTGGATTTTGACGTGGCTATCCAATTTTTGACAGGAAACTTTTTCTAGATGCAGCAACACACCAAAATGGAAGTTTACACATTTATTTTTCAAGCTAACCAGCTCACAAGGTTTATGCACTTATATGGCAGCAGCCATCTTGGATTTTGAAGTGTCAACCCAGTGGTCAAAAGGAACCTTTCTTTCACCGAAACGTACCCAGATGTTTCTGATATCTAATTGTGATTATAAAGTGCTGCTCCAGGAAAATGTGCAGCTGCTGCACAGAGACCCGCAGGTCCGTTTCGCTGAACTCATGTGGGTCGTTCCAGCCCAGAGGCCCAAACCTTCTCCTCTCCTGGATCAGGGTGTGAAAGAAACACAAGCCACACAGCAGCTACCTGAACACAACCTGGGAGATGGATAAACACAAGTCAGTGGTGTGTTTTAACATAAAAAGAGGTGTTTGGTATTCCAGCAGCAAAAGCAAACATCCCACTGATGTAGCCAAGAGACAAAATACATCGCACGCAGTCCTGAATACAAACCAGCAGTTTGCTGGAGCTGCCGAAGAACTCAGGGTCACAAATGGACTCCATTAGGAAGGAGTATGTAACGCTGGAGCAGGGACCCTTTGGAGCATCGTTGGACGTTTCCCCTCCATTCTGAAGCACCAGCACAGGAAAAGTGGGATATGTGTAGCTTGCCAACCACAGCCGAAACTTTGGGTGTGTGTTATCTGTGCTCAGGCACTGCTCAGACTTATAAAACCCCAGATCCATCCATGCATATTTGAAAAATAAATAAATAAATACAATTGTTCCCATGTGTTACAAAAGGTTAATGAGAGTTCTCCAACTTGGACACAGCTCTGTTCAATCCAGGAGTTCTGGAGAACCATCCATGTGTCCTCATCAATGCCTGTTTAAATCATTTTCACAGCAACTGGACCCGGCCTGGCCCAGAGGGCAGGAGGTCAGTGTCCCCAGAAGAGTGCAGAAGGGAGAAAGACGGTAGCACTTTAGACTGGATTTACTGGGAGAGGATGAAGATGAGGGTAAGACTTTAGTGATGTTGAAGGATGACACTTCGATGAAGGATCGCCTTAAAGTGTCGTTAACAAACTCCTGGGATGAAAAGAACACATCAGTGGACATTTATTTAAATAAATAATAAATATAAATGGATTTGTCTGGTCTGAGAATGGAGTCAAGTCTCTTCAGTGGACAGGACGGCTCTACATACACACGTCTTGTGGACCACAGAAAAATGTAATTTAATAACCTACGTATTTACTTCACGATTATTATAAAGCATTCACACTATTTAGATCCATTTGTCTTCCGTACATTTTTCTTGATGTAACTCGTGCCTCCACTTTTGTTCTATTTCAACAATTCGCGTCTCAAAACGTTCAGCTCCTTCAGGACACTCCTGCTGTGACTTTTGGTGTTTGTGCAATTTTATAGTTTTTTAAATATTGACCTTTTTCAGCCAAGGTTTTCTCATTGAAAATGAATGGAGCTCTCCACGTCCTTTAGCTGTTTACAAACTTTTACTGCTCGTTTCAGCTTTTGTTGAGCTTTTTCAGCTATTTTTTTAGCTGATTTCAGCCTCCTTCAGCTCCTTTCACCACCCTTCAGCTCCTTTCAGCCTTTTATTCTATCCTCGGCTTCTTTTTGCTAAAGTCTGCCTTTTTTCTGCTTTTCAGCAACTTTTTTAGGCATTTTTCCTGCTTATTTAAGGTTTGAATACATTTAACCTTTATCCCTTTTTAAGCCTCTTCTGCTAAAGTCAGCTTTTTTGTTGCTAATTTCAGATTTTTTTTTTTTAATCTATTCAGCCTCTCTCTGCCTTTTTCAGCTTATGCTGCTCATTTTAGCTACATTTCTGCTCTCTTCGGCTTTTTTCTACACATTTCTGCCATTTTTCTGCTGCTTTCCACTTTTATTTTCCTGCTTTTAGCAAATGTTCAAAACAACGTGCAGTAACAGTTTAGAGATTAAACTTTTTCAACACGGTTTCAACTTCTTCAGCAGCTTTCAGCAAGAAAATATTCAGCATTAAGCGCTCACACTGCATTTTTGCAGGCAACTTATTTGTCTAGTTTATCAATAAAAGGTGAAGTGGCAGGCCTGGAGAATAAAAGGAGTGACGTGGGCGGCCACAAAGATGATTAAATGACATTTCTTGTCTACGTTTGGAGTGAGGGAAAGAAAAGATGAATATATATCCATCAACGTTAATATAAAAACGAAAGCAGCTGAGGGAATTCTTGTTATTCTTTTCTAGAAGAAGCAAGATCTAAAAATAAAACGAGGGGAAGACGAATATCTGGGAATGGGAAGAAAAATCGAATGGCTGCATGAAGGGGAGAAGGTGAAAAGAGGAAAGGCAATCTGGGTGTAAGAAACAATAACTGCAGGTTATAAATTTTCTACAGTGCTTGAATAATTTGTGAAGTAAGTGCAGCCGAGGAGGTGAGAAACAAAAGGCTGTTTTGTGCACAGACTTCTGGAGACGGACACACCTCAAACACGAGTGCGTTTGATTGAACAGCTGTTCTCGCATCAAGACTGAATAAATGGGAATTCTGCAACTGGAACAAACTCGAACTAATGAGACAGAAGTGTTGTGGCCTGTTTGTGTTGATTATAAATCAAAGGCGCTGTGTGTGTGTGTATGTGTGTGTGCGCGCGCACACGTGTTGGCATACATCACACATTGATTTAACAGCTGTTCTTGCTTCTTAATAGCGTTGACGCGACTGGCACACCATGAGCGGAATAGATTTAATTAGATTAAAACTTCAATTTAAGGTTCTTTATGACTTAAAGATGGTTGACGACGCCTGTGAGCATCATGTCTGCTGCGTGTGACAGGCACATCGCTCTCCTCTTCCTCCCTCTTTCATCCACAGCCCACTTATCAAGTAATATTTAGATCCAACTCATTCAACTCTGTTTGACACAAAAAATAACATGAACTCCTGATAGATTAACCGAGTTAATACATTTAGGTACAAACCAGCAGAAAACGGCAAATGAACTGTGACAAATCGTGTGTAAAATGAAAGTTTGTTTCCTAACGAGAGTGAAAACGAGCATCTGTGGTTCACTCAGTCACCGTGTCGCTCACAGGAAAGGTAAAGTCAGGCAGAGGGCCCCGCTGAGCTTCAGATGAATAACGCTCACCTGGGCTGCTTCTTCCAAACCACCTGACTTAAAACTGCTCAAGCTCAGATCATTAGACGTTTGCTTACACTTAGGAGAAATCTGAGTTACAAACTAAACAGCAACAAAACAAAATGCTTCCAATGAAGCTGCAATCTACAGGAACAACAGGCTAAACCTGGAAGTACCTCTTGGAAAAGTAAAATGTTCATTGGTGTTCCTCTTTAAGGTGGCATTGCTACCAAAATATCTCAAGAACCAACGGATGATTTTTTATGAAACTTGCAGAAAATAATCTTTGGATGTACATCTGCAACTACCGTAATTTCCGCCGTATATGTTGTTCCGCCCTATACATTGCATCAGTCAAAATATGTCTAATAAAGTGTAAAAAACCATAAATATGTCACTTCACCGTATACGTCACATCTATTATACATCACCACTGACAACCCGGAAATGTGGGCCGGTGTTGTGCCAAAAATCGATTGGCTACCAAATGGTGGCCACGGGAGTGTCCATGGGAGGACTTTAACAAGATTAGTACTTAAAAACAATTATTTGTTTGCTCAAAATTATAGCAAAGGTGTGTCTTAGTCTAACTTTTCCTTAATAAATGCACTTTGATGGTCAAATCAGCTGCGTTTCAAACATATTCACTGCCTCAGTGCTCCGGGAGCGCTCAGAGGGAGGAAATCAGGAAGGAGGAAAGCTGAACATTTCTTGGAAATTTAACAAGCTAAGCACCTAAAACAGTAATTTGTTTGCTCGACATTATAGTAAAGGAGTGTCTCAGTTGAACTTTTACTTAATAAATGCACTTTAATGGTCAAATTAGCTGCATTTCGCCGGGGCAGCCCAGCGAAATGAAGATGATTTGACAGTTGCTCCTGGTGAGCTGGACGAAGGTGGGAGGCTATGGCAAGCCGATTGTGTCATTAATAGCCACTTTTACCTATTACATGAAACAATGGCATGCCATACTTCTCGAGTGCCATCTAACGGCTGAAAATGTTAGTGTTCAACATTTTCAGTCAGAATGAATGAAAACTTTCATATCTCAGCCAAAAATTGGTTTATAAATATTGGAAAATTCATAATTGCTTTAGCGCATAAGTCGCAGGGCATGCAAATTGTGCAGAAAAATGCAACTTATAGGCCGAAAAATATGGCATCATTTAGATTCAAATCAATTAAAAGTGGCTGTTACAGCCAAGTGACCTTAACAAACCTTAAAATGGTCACTAAATCAGTTGGTTTTACAGATGTCATGAAATTTGGTGTGATGGTAGTTGAGGTCATCCTCAATGTGAGGATTTTGTTCCCTTGTGTTTGTCTCCCTCTTGTGTTCGTTCCTGCTCCTCAATTATTTTCCCTCGTGTAATCAGCTCTTACCTCCGCCACCTGTTGTCCTTCCCAGGTGTTGTCATTTGTCTGTCATTAACATCCCTATTTAAGTCTCTGTTTTTGTCTTCCTCTTTGTTTGGGCATTTTCCTGTCGAAGCTCCATGTTCCACAGCGTTTAATGTAAGTTTACTGCCCCGCCAGCCTTTTGTTTTTGTTAAAAAGCTATTTATTTTTATAAATCTCCAAGTCTCCATGGTATACTTGCATTTGGGTTTGACACATAATCACCAGAACGCGACACTCGACACATATTCTGAGCACGAACAATCATCGTTTGAACTTTTGAAACGACGCTTTGCGAAATACCCCAAGAACCACTGGAGAGATTTTAATGAAACGTTCAGGAAATAATCCCTATACCCTTTAGAACCAAACCAATTCAAGATGGCCACCACTGCTAACTCGCCCAGGGTTTCTCAGGTGCAGGGATAAGGGAGGGGACTGTCCCAGAACTTCACCCATTGTCAGAAGGAAACGCCTCCCGCTCATCTACCCAAAACAATGCTTCGTATGAAGCGCTCGAGAGAGTATAAAGAGCAGTGGATTGAACAGAAATTGTGACTAAATGGATCAACAGTTGACGATGTAGAGAATCATCTTTTCATAAACAATCTGCAGAGTCTAGAACATAAAAACTGTAATGATCACTGAGAAAACAGCACAGAAACATGGCAACAAACTGGTTGCCTAACAACTCATGCAAAATGTCTTAAACGTGCTGTCAGACAGATGTTGGCAGATGTGTGTTTCCCCACCAGTTTGTTGTGCATGAGCAGATACTGAGGCAGGAAGAAAAAAGAAGTGATCCGTCTCAAACGGTGAGCGACACACGGTGACATACGGCGTGCAGGTAAAGTGGTCCCTGAGGATCTGTGACCAGATGAAGAACCTCGTGCTACAGTTTTAATAATCTTGAGTACAAACCAAACACACCTCACATATACATCTGCTCAAATGCTCATTCACTGGTATCAAACTCCATTATCTGCTTTCTTGAGTGGCGAGGATTCATAGCTGAAGTTCTGTTAGAAACAAGGGATTTTGCTGGCACATCTGTAAAGTCTGCTTACCTTTGTTCCAAGCCGTCACTCTTCTCTGAGCTGTCAATGGAGCTGATGAAGAGGTTAATAAAGCAGCTGAGGGAGTATTGGTACATTGGTTCAATGTTAGCCAGGTCAGCAGCAGCAGGGAGGAACAAAATGGCACAATTCACTGCATTGGGTTTGTAGCCCATGCAGGTCTTATCAATCTTTCTGCTCAGTCTCCTCGGCCACATCCTGCTTCTCTGTGATTTTATAGACCAGCATTTTGGAGCAGGAGAAGAACCTAATGGTTGTTTTCATCCTCCAGAATGTTGCTCTCAGAGGAGAGCACCTCTCGTTTTGTCCTCAATCTTTAGCTGTCTGGAACAAAAAAAAAAAAATCAGCTTATAAGTTGCAGTTTTTTCATAATTTACATGCCCTGTGACTTATACACTGAAGCAACTTATTTATGTTTTTTTTTTTTTTTATAAACCAATTTTTGGCTATGACCGTTTTCATTCATTCTGACTGAAAATATTGAACACTAACATTTTCAGCTGCTAGATAGCACTCGAGTTTTATGGCATGCCGTTGTATCATGTAATAGGTAAAGGTGGCTATTATTGACACAATCGGCTTACGATAGACTGGCCTGGAGCAACCGTCAAATCAGCTTCATTTTGCTGCGCCACCCTGGCGAAATGCAGCTAATTTGTCCATTGAAGTACATTTATTAAGTAAAAGTTCAACTGAGACACATCTTCACTATAATGTTGAGCAAATAAATAATTGTTTTAGGTGCTTATCTTGTTAAATTTTGAAGAAATGTGCAGCGAGTCATCCCTCTGCTTGTCCCTACTTCCGCAAATAGGCTTTTGAAATGCAGCTGACTTTACCGTCAAAGTGCATCTATTAAGCTAAGTTAGACAGACACACATTTACTATAATTTCAAGCAAACAAATAATTGTTTTTAAGTGTTAATCTTGTTAAATTCTTGTTAAAGTCCTCCCGTGCACGCTCCCGCGGCCGCCATTTGGCAGCCAATCAATTTTTGGCACAACACCGGCCCACATTTCTGGGTGATCAGCGGTGATGCATAATAGACGTATATGGTAAAGCTACGTATTTATGGATTTTTCCACTTTATTAGACATTTTTGAACTGATGCAAATTATAAGGCGGTGTGACGTGTACGGCGGAAAATATGGTAAGTCCTATTCAACAAAACTGCAGTTTTGGGGTCCTCTTTAGCTGATTAGTTGAGCTGGCCTGTTCTGTGGAAATGGACCTTTGATTTTTTGCACCTCTGCCAGGTCAGGCCTCTCTCGATCCACCACAATGTCCAGCAGCTGATCCTTCATGTCTTCAACAGGGGTGATAGTGATGTTTACTAAAGTCACCTGCAAACATGCACAAACCAGTTGGAACAGCCACAAAGTGACATTTAAATCCATTAATATTAGAAATAAGTGTGATCCCAACATTTACACTTTAGTGTTTTACTTCACTGTTGTTTTTGTTGTTCAACACACACCTTTACTTAAAAACAGAGCATCTGAATTTAGTGCATACTTAAATCTGTATCTCACTGGTTGGAGACACAAAACTGCAATAAAATGCACAACTTTGCACTTGGAATCACACTGAATTTGTACTTGTGCTTGCACATGTACGTAAATCCCAACTTCCTACAAATGATGTACAAATTTGTTTGTAAGAATTAAATCACAATGTGTCTCAAGCATATTTGAACACACTGCATTCCCTTATATCTTCAATGAGTCACAATGTCCTTTCATAAGTTAGTTGTCTCACATTCAATGCACTTTATGACTCAGAAACTAAATTAAGACGAGTTCAAGATGGATTCCAATTTCAAGAAGATAAATGTGGTGGACCGGCGATCTGTCCAGGGTGTACCCTGCCTGTGAAAGGCAGCAGCTCCCTGTAACCCTGCATGGAAAAGCAGGTGGGTGGAAGATGGATGAAGAAAATCATTCAGGAGGAATGTTACCTGGTGAGCTGAGTGAAAGCTTTAGCTGCTCCTCTGCACAAACAGGAGGAGTAACAGGGAGAGCACTGGTAGTGACAACACGAAGCTCTGAAGCTGTTTTCTGCCAGAACAACCAGCAGATTTCACCGTGGAGACAGAATAATCAAATCAAAAGAATACCTCGTATTTCTTTTACGAATCAGCTTCAACTTAGACACAACTGGGTGCAATGACTGGACACATTATTACTGGTGGTAAAATAATACCACCAGGCTGGATATTTTTCACACTTTAAATTTCTTCATGTATGTTGCGTTGCTATACTTAAAGAAACAAGCGGTACACCAGTGTTCTCCTGTCACTGACAGGTTAGTGAATGTTTGCAGTTTGTCTGATGAGTGTTTTTCTGGACTGGAATTGAACAGGAAGTGCAAGTAAACCTGAATGTTTTTGGTGCAAGATAATCAAGTGTGTAGGAGTTACACTGTGTAGAAAAACAGAGGTTGTTTTTTTCTTGTCCGAGGCGGCGCAGAGTGATGGATCCTGGTGAGTGGAAGTAAATTTATCCACGACCAGGTGCAATGCAGGAGCCAGGGGGTGGACAATGGTGGCCTTGGCCAACATAGATTAAACTTTTGCCACCACAATCATTTTAAAAAGCTATTCTCCATCCTGTATAAGGACAGCAGGACAGTGACAGATAGCTTCAAGGTGGAGGTGGGATTGATCAAGGATTGGCTCTGAGCCCCTTCTTGTTTGCTCTGGTGATGGACCGACTAACAAATGAGGTCAGGCAAGATTCCCCATGTATGATGATGTTTGCAGATGACATTGTGATCTGTGGTGAGAACAGGGAACAGGTGGAAGATAACTTGGAGAAGTGGAGGTATGCACTTTAAAGAAGAGGAATGAAAGTCAGCCGTAGTAAGACAGAGTACATGTGTGTGAAGGACAGGGAGGCTGGTGGAACAGTGAGGCTACAAGGAGCAGAGGTCACAAAGGTGCAGGACTTCAAGTACTTGAGGTCCACTGACCAGGGAAATGGGGAATGTGGTAAAGAGGTGAAAAAGAGAGTCCAAGCAGGATGGAGTGGATGGAGAAAAGTTTCAGGAGTGATTTGTGACAAAAGGGTGTCAGCAAATATCAAACGAAAAGTTTACAAGACAGTGGTGAGACCAGCTATATTGTACGGTCTGGAGACAGTGGCATTGACAAAAAGACAGGAGAAAGAACTGGAAGTGGCAGAAATGAAGATGCTAAGGTTCTCCTTAGGAGTGACAAGGGTGGATAAGATTAGGGATGAGATCATCAGAGGTACAGCACAGGTTGAACAACTGGGAGATAAAGTTAGGGAGGCCAGACTGAGATGGTTTGGACATGTCAAGAGGAGGGACCGTGGGTATATTGGTAGAAGGATGTTAGAAATGCAGCTGCCAGGAAAAAGACAAAGAGGAGATATATGGATGCAGTTAGAGAGGACATGAAGGTAGATGGAGTGAGGACAGAGGATGCAGAGGACAGAGTGAGGGGGAGGAAGATGACTCACTGTGGCGACCCCTGAAGAGGGAAAAGCCGAAATAATAATAATAAGAAGAAAATTCTCCATCCTTTATCTTTACCTGCATCTTCCTTTTCGGGTCACGGGGTTCATTGGTGCCCATATCCAGCAATCACTGTGCAGGAGGCGGGGGACACCTGGACAGGTCTCCAGTCCCTCACTGGGACACATAGAGACAAACAACCATTCATTCTCTCACTCACACCTAGAGACAATTCAGTTACAATCAGCCTAACATGCTTGTTTTTGGTCTGTGGGAGGAAACCGGAGTACCCGAAGAAAACCCACACATGCACGGAGAGAACATGCAAACTCCACCCAGAAAGGTCCTGGGCTTGAACCGGCGACCTTCTCACTGAGAGGCAGCTCTACCAACTGTGCCACCCCAAAAAGCTACTGTTTTACACAAAACAAAAACTAGAAAGCATAGTTTCCTCAAATAATAGGGGTGGCCGGTTTACATATTTACATGGTGGTGGCCATCTTGGATTTTGACGTGGCAACCAAATTTTTGAAAGGAACTTTTCTCATGTATAGATATAGCCACACACCAAAATAGAAGTCGATACCTCACTTAATTTTCAACACGATGCTCACAACATGCACAGACAGTTGGACAGATGGAGAGTATTTCCAATTCCCCCGTTTTGCTCCTCGATAGGGAAAAAAATCATGCTCATTATAACTGTGCCGACCTTCAGCTTCCTCCTTTTTCATATGATGTTACTGAAGTTCAGCACTGACCTCTTGTTCAATCAGTCCCAATATTCACACCAGCCTTGGCAAAGGAAGAGGTGGGAGGCATTCATCTTGTACCCTTTTCAGCAAAAAAGGTGTTGAAGGAGTTTCTTACCACAGGTATAGCCTTCCTACTTTGCACTTACCCAGAGGTTAAAAGCCTATATCTGCTCTCTGCCCTAAATAACTAGTGCACTTCTCTGGGGCCTAATTCCATTTCCATTGATGCAGCGAGACCCACTCCGCTGGTGGTAACAACTCGGAGCCCATATAAATCTCAAGTTTGTCCTTTTCACACACACGCCCTCCTTTTTCATCCCCAGTGCATCTTAAGGACTGGTTTTCTAGAAGCTCGGCCCTCTTGTATTTGGAGCCTATTGCATTTCAAATCAGGGGAGTAATGGGAGTGATGGAAGCCTCAAAGTGTGCTGCACTGTAGACCAAAAAAAGATTTAGGCAAAAATGGAGAGGGGGGGAAAAAAGGGATTGAGAGAGTTGTGAAAAATGAGATGAATCAATCTAATAGCCGGCCATAAAGAGCCGAGCTCCTGCAAATAGATGCTTGAAATGTGATCATCTGTAATGCTTTCCAACCCCTTGCTTCTCTGTAATGCAATTTCCTTTAATGCCCCCTTTTCTTGGAATACTTTTTTTTTATTGTGGAGGGTTGGAAACAATGATTCACTGTGTTACTGAGGTAAAAATGAGCTGCCTTTTGATTGATATGATGCATTAACTAAGCCAAGTCAGAAAACGTATAATGTGCACCATTTGTTGGTAAACTAAAAATTAATCAAATAAAAGGATCAAATCCTTAAACATAGCTGTGAAATACTCTGACAAGCTGAACTTAGACTGAACTGTTCAGTCAACAAATTATGGCAAACACAGCCCAACACGAGAATAACAATTTAAAATAATATAGAGCAGAGCAAACTTGAATTTGGCACCAGAAGCTGAGTTAAAATGGACACTTTGGATGAAGAGGAATGAGGGATGTCTGTTTTGGGTCCTGTCAGCCTCCATATTTTATTCCTTTTTTTTTTCAGTGAAACCAATAATATGTTGCACGAGATAGATGGCTGGTTGCTGCAGACTGAAAAGCAGTCCTGTTGTAAAGTGGGTGGGGGTGGTGGTGGGGGTGGGGGGTGGGGTGGGGGGTGTAGAGAAGCCATGAAGGGTTGCACCGGGCTCATTAGAGCCACACTGACACCTGCTGCAAACAGCACTGGAGTGTGGCTGTTGTCAGGAAGAGCTGCAATGTGATTTTTATGACCACATGCACGTGCGTGCTCACGTCTGTCTGACCGGGTGTGTTTGTGAAGGGAAAGGTTTGCAGAAAATGTGCAAACTGGATTTTATTGTTTTTATTTTTAAACCTCATGAACAACAACAACAAACAACAAAAAGTTCAATTATATCATTACAGGAACAGAACTCACAATTCTATGATGATTAGAGTTGATGCAATGAAGTTCAGCAACATAAAACATGATCAACTGTCACCTGGACAGGTAGGGACAGATGAGACAGGTGAGGACAGATGGGACATGTAGGGACATATGGGACAGGTAAGGACAGATGGGACAAGTAAGGACAAATGGGACATGTAGAGACAGATGGGACAGGCAGGGTCAGATGGGACAGAGAAAGACAGATGGTACATGTAGGGACAAATGGGACAGGTAAGGACAGATGGGACAAGTAGGGACAAATGGGACAGGAAAGGGCAGATGGAAAGGTAAGGCTGGGACAGATAGGGTGAAATAAGACAGGTAAGGACAGATGGGACAAGTAGGGACATATGGGACAGGTAAGGACAGATATAGGACATGTAGGGACAGATGGGACAGGTAAGGAC
>NC_056510.1:9059000-9068544 GCF_014905685.2 Nematolebias whitei | reverse complement strand
TAAGGACAGATATAGGACATGTAGGGACAGATGGGACAGGTAAGGACAGATAGAGGACATGTAGAGACATATAGTACAGGTAGGGACAAATGGGACACGTAGAGACAAATGGGACAGGTAAGGACAAATGGGACATGTAGGGACATATGGGACTTGTAGGACAGATGGGACAGGTAGGGACAGGTAAGGACAGATGGGACATGTAGGGACAGATGACATATGTAGGGACAAATGAGACAGGTAAGGACAGATGGTCAACGTAAGGACAGATGGGACAGGTAAGGCCCCCCCACCATCTGCTCCCTAAACAGGTCTCTCTTGAAAACGAGTTATCGTGGCTCAATGAGACTACCTGTATAAATAAAGGGGAAAAAAAGGATATACTGTATGGGACAGATAAAGACAGATGGGATAGGTAGGAATAGATGGGACAGGTAGGGACAAATGTGACAAGTAGGAATAGATGGGACAGGTAGGGATAGATGGGACAGGTAGGGACAAATAGGACATGTAAAGACAGATGGGACAGGTAAGGAGAAATGGGACATGTAGAGACAGATGGAACAAGTAGGGACATATAGGACAAGTAAGGACAGATGGGACATGTAGGAACAAATGGGACAGGTAGGGACAGGTAAGGTTATGTAGAGACAGATGGGACAGGTAAGGACAGATGGAAGTAGTAACATGTAAAAGTGTTGTAGTGATTTTCTTTATTTTAATGCAATGACAAAAGGTTGATCAAACATCCAGTAATGTGAATATTTTGTTCAGGTTTGTGTACATGAGATTAGAAAAAGAGTCTTTTTTAAATGGGTCTGTCTGAGCAGCGCAGGCTTCAGGACTGGATCCGGCTCCTCATCGACATTCTCCAGGAGCGCTGAAAGAAAATGTTCACATCAGAGTACTCTAACCAAACGTCCATCTCCTCTGAAGTAACAAAAAAAAAAAAAAGAAGCTTCATTTAGGAGCTGTCAGACTGTCATCTGCTGACAAAGACTTCCAACTCCACAGCTGGGCCACTGCACAATTTTAAATCACCCCACACTGTGCAGTCAGACAAGAAGTCAAGGCAAATTGTTTTCCATCAACGCCTCGGAGTTAGCGTTGCTTGTGTTTCCAAACTGTTTCCGAGCAGATACGTGTCCTGAGCCACATATTCAAGGTTAATAACAACAACTGTGTCTGTACACGATCCCTCGGTTAATTTATACCAGAACTGCACTTAAAAGTATTCACCACCAGTACTCCCTTCATTTATTATCTCCCTCCGATGGTTTAGTTTGGGTATATTTTTGTGACGTGAATGTATTCTACTGCTTCTTCTTCGTTGATTTCATGCTACATTTATTTTCCACAGGCCTCTCATTTTGTGTCATTGTGTCCATTCTGCAAAACATTTTGCTCGAGTTGAGTTTTTCCTCAAATAAAGCTTAAATTCATACTGCTGGAACAGCAATGACGTACCAAACTACAAAAGAGTAGCTCATTATTGCTGCTAAGTACATCAGCTAAAACTATTTAATTATAGATTTTACACAAGATTCAATTTAACTTAGAACTGTGATGTGGTTTTTTTTGGTCCGTATTTTTAACCAATTTTTGGCTGAGATCTGATGATTTCATTCATTCTAACGTGAAAAATATGAATTACCATTTGCAGCTGCAAGAGGGTCCTCAATTGTACGGCAAGCCAAGTGTCTCATTAATAGCAAGTGGCTATTAATGAGACATTTGGCTTGCCGTAGGGGCCACCTTCGTCTTGCTCTGGAACTCTTGGAGCAAACATCAAATCAGCTGTGCCCAGTCGAAATGCAGCTGATTTGACCTTTAAAGTGCATTTATTAAGGAATATTTCAACTGAGACACACCTCTGCTATAATTTCGAGCAAACAAATAATTGATTTTAAGTGTTAATCTTGTTAAATTCTTGGTAAAGTCCTCCCGTGCACACTCCCACGGCTGCCATTTTGGCAGCCAATCAATTTTTGGCACAACACCGGCTCATGTTTCCGGGTTTTTGGCAGTCACGTAAAAATATGCGACTAATATGGCGAAGTGATTTATTTGTGGTGTTTTTCCCACATTATTAGACATTTTTGGACTGATGCGACTTATAGGCGGAAAATACGGTACATGTGAACAGCTAATTCTGGATGTCACCAGCAAACTGGTTGATCCACTATGAGAAGGTGCTGTCTGAGATTTTTGCAGCTCCTCAGACTAAAGAAGTCTTTTGGATAAAAGACGAAACATTTCAACAAAGAAGCATCCATCCAGAGGACCTGACTCAACCTTGTTAGATAATTAAGGTAATTGTTGAAATGTCAGCCAGTAAACAGAGGAGGTGATGATCAACATGTGGGATTGACAGCCCCAATTAACTAGAATTTGATGCAGTTTAGGATCAAATGCAGCAACACTGGAGCATTGGTTCATAGACTTTTGTTGACGAGGTCTTCTTTAACTTTAGTTTGTTGGTATCCTGATGCATGCTCAATAATCCAGGTAGAAAAATCTAAAAAAGTTAAATCTGGTCCTCTGGACATTCAAAAAAAACAGCAACAAAACTGGTTGATCCACCCTGAGACGGTGCTATTTAAGAGACTGAGCTGAATACAGCTCCTCAGACTGAGGAAGTCTCTCGGATGAGAGACGAAACGTTTCTACATTTTTTTGTTGATTTGCTTTGTTTTGTTTTTTTGAATGTCCAGAGGACCAGATTTAACTTTTTTAGATTTAGTTTGTTGGGTTTTCATATGAAAATCAAACAGGATTCTCCACAGAATGAGGCACCAAACAAACAGTCGCTGCATGAAACTATCTTTAGATTTAGAATTTAGTAAAGTCAAGATGAATAAAACCTAAACTCTCGTTAACAACAAAGTCCATGCTCAATAATCCAGGTTTACAATCCAACATTTTTCAGTCAGGGCATCTGGACAGTTTCTTTTTTTTTTGTGCTGAAATGTTTCACCTTCCATCCAGAAGGCTTCATCAGTCAAGGAAACACACAACACAAACTGATTCTTCCCCCAACAGCTTACTCTCATTGTTTAGTGTTTCAAAATGATCTGTGCACAACATTTACCTTCTACTGCAAAAAAGAAAACTTTACCATCCGGAGCAAACGTGTCCAGGACCAAGGAGTCATCGAGGCATGCAAAACATTACAAGTTACAACCGCCCCACCTTTTCCCCCAACATCACTATTAATGTTATCTCACATTATGTATGATAATGCTGTTTTCATGTTAAGAACATTGTCCCATTTATAATTGACAATGTTCAACTCTGTTGTCAGCTCCCAGAGGCAGCAGGAAGTTGATGAACTTTTTTTCTCACAAGATAAATGAGTGGATACGATTGACCCTTTCCCGTCTAGTTTGATGGATTTTTAACTTATCAGTGGGTTTAAGCGTCCTTTGCGTTGCTTAATAAGTGCATGCACAAGTCGAGACATTGTTGAGAAACAGCAGAAAACGCATCATCTGTATTACTGACTGCAATAAAAGCAGCAAGAAAGTGTGAAATAAGAAAACAGACTATTAGAGTTGGAGCTGTACCCTCCAGGGACTATTTTGCAGTTTGCAGAGGACAAGCAGATCTTTGAACTGTTAGTTTTGCAGACTGAGGCTGAGCAAAGCCTCGATGTCTGGCTGAGTCAGGTCATCATTTAGATGTCTTTTTAATGGCTGTGTAACTCTGTTTTAACTCTAAATTCCTCTCTTGATGTTCCTTCTTATGTTCCTCAATATCCAAAGAGTGCAAGTGTTGCACCAGAACTGCTTTTTTCAAAGAATTTGCAAAGGTTTATTCAGAAACCAGAGAGTGGAGCGTTGGGTCACGTGCACACAGTGGGAGCGGGGATGGAAAGCTGTGCTTCAAGGCTACAAAGGGTCTTGCCCTTACAAAAATAACCACATCTGCCTACTGACCAGGAAACATGCATGTGCCCAAAAATGAAACAGATTTCCCCTCAGCTTTTATACAGTTTAAGCAGTTTTAGTGCTTGTCGTGCAGAAGGCCTTAATACATCTCGTGAGAACGTCTCACTCGGTGATGCTGCTTATTTGAATTTTCCACTGCAGAACAGAGAACAAAGGAGGGCAGCCGTCTCTGAGCAGCAACTGTTGGTCTCTGCGGTAAAGAGTGACATCATCAGGAGATGAGCAGAACTGAAACAATATGGCCGAGGCTCAAAGAAGCATCAAACCAGACGAACGCCTACCTGGATTACCAAGCAGGTTGCAGCACTCCAGAACAAGCGCAAAGTCAGCATCATCGCTAAGTTTGATTTTTTTTTTTTCCACCCGTTTGTTGACCTGGAGGTCATCAGCGGCCATCGCCGTGAATTCCTGCGAATACATGAGAGTGATTAGTAATCAGATAGTGCTGCCTAATCAAAGTGAAGGATCTGCAACTGTTACAGACATCATCACAGCAGGGAGGAGGCTGGAGGACAAGAACTGAGATGCACTGTAGCTCAGAGGCTCAGCTCACAGCAGGACAGCGCATCAGTGAAGCATCAGCATCAGTATGATGCTCCTTCATTTACACAAACAAGCATCTTGTAATGTAACTTTTTACCAAACTTTAAAGCTGCGCCTGTATTATCTTGTGCCACATTAAGTCTTTAAAATAATATCTGCCTTCTGCAATCACAGTTTAGTAATATTGTTGACAACTGAGAAGATATCTGGGAGTAGACCGGCAGCGGTCCATGCACGAATCTGTGCCCAGTCGCCCAGTGAGCTCACGAGAGACGTGTTGGAGGAATAATCTCAGGGCAAAGGTTTCTATCTGATCCTGGAGAGAAAGGTTATTGCAGGTCAAAGCTTCTTTTGTATTTTCTGATTTGAACATATGCACAGTAGCACAAATGCAATTTAATCCTTAAGCTGCACACAGAACTGTTCGAATTCATACTTCTCTCAAAAAAACAAACAAGAAACTGTCCATATGACCTGCATGAACCTTGATGTCTTGAACCACTTTGGCTGTGGCAGCTTGGGAGGAGTCGACGGGGGAGAGGACAGCCCCCAGAAACCATCTTATCACTAGCAAACTGGTTGGTCCACTGTAGGAGTGTACCGCTTAGTGGGGAAAGCAGTTTGTTTGGGACTTCTCAGACTGATGAAGCCCCTCGGATGGAGGACAAAACGTCTCTCAAAAAAAAAGCTGTCCAGATTACCTGATTGAACATTGTTAGATGTTTTACCTGGATGATTGAGCATGAACATTGATATAGTCACAAAGTGGTTAAGGAGAATAAAGTCCATGTTTTGGAGAGGCTTGATCTCAATTCCATTGATTAGATTGATTTTTCATTGGCAGAGTTGAAAAGGCAGGTTTGACCAAGCCAACCTGACTCAGTCACACCAGTTCTGTCAGGAGGAATGTGGTGAGAAGCTCGTGGGGGGCTCAGTAGCTTGGGGGTCGGTGCAGCGATCTTGTTAACCTGAAGACGTACATTCAAGTCCAGGAAGGGCATCAGACGTAAAAGAGCAAAAGGGAACGCCGATGCCTCGCGTTGTTGAGGGAACTGAAAAGTGAATATTTGTAGTTTTTGAGATGAACTGAGAATACAGGTAAACCTTAATGTTTTGGTGCAATATATTCAGGTGGGTCACTGTGCAGAAGGAGAGGGAGTATTTTTCTTTTTGTTTTTGCTTACCCGAGGCGGCGCAGAATGACGAATCTTGGCGAGCAAAGGGAATAATTTTATCCACCACAAGGCACAATGGCAGAAATAGGGTGGTGGTGACCATGTCCACAACCGATTAACCTTTGGCCACCCCAAAAGCCACCACAATCTTTTGAACAAACTTTTAAGTAAAAACTAGAAAGCACAGTATCCTCAAATAATAGGGTTGGTCAACAAAGTCCATGCTCAATAATCCAGGTATGAAATCCAACATTTTTCAGTCAGGTCATCTGGACAGTTTCTTTTTTTTTTTTTTTTTTTGTGCTGAAACGTTTCGCCTTCGATCCGGAAGGCTTCATCAGTCAAGGAAACACACAACAAAACTGATTCTTCCTCAAACAGCTTACTCCAAAGTAGAACAAACCAGTTCTGCTTGTGATTAGATGGTCTCTTTGGTATGCCCTCCTCCATTGTCGGCCCTCTTCCTTGTTGACAGTCTTGTCAAACTGGTTGAAAACAACAAAGTCCATGCTCAATAATCCAGGTAAAAAAATCCAACATTTTTCAGTCAGGTCAGTCATTTTTCAGAGTTGGTCAGTTTACATATATGGCAGGCGGTGGCCATTTTGGATTTTGGCAAAGCAACCCAATTTTTGATATTGGCCTTTCTTACGCTTAGATTTAGCCACACACCAAAATGGAAGTTGACTTGTTTGCCCTTTTTTCAAGATATTTTTCTCACAACACGAATGGAGGGTGTTTTAGAGTTGTATTCGGACCCAAAATATTAGATCCGACCTGGCCCCAGTCCGTGACCATCATTTCCAAACACCACCCGACCCGACTAATTAACAGTAATTACAGATCCGAACCCCTCAAAAACGCAACATTTTTAATTAAGCTTTGACTGCTTCTATAGTTATTAACGGTCGGCGGACACACAGCTGAATAAAAGGGGCAGAAGATCAGAGCTGAGTGGGTGTTTGTCCTTTCATGGCTGTCCAAACACTTTAAATCCCTGTTTCTGCCTGCATTCTGCATTATTCAGACACGGACCCTGCTCTGACATGTCTGCTCTGTGATCTCACCTGTTTGAGTCAGCGGCCGCGTGCGTCCGTTGAGTGCAGCGGCTGAATAAACGTCCATTTGGGCGATGGATCGCTTCCTGGTATAGTACCGGTAGTCCCATCTGAAGCTTAACTGAACTTTATTTGACCTCTTTCAAGGCAGGTCAGCTCGCGGTGAAATGGCCACGTGCGGATGGTGATGTATGGCAAGCCATGTTGACATGTAATAGGATTTTATGGAAAGCTATGTTGCCATATAATTGGACCATGGCTGACGCAATCAAAAGCCCGACACCAACCCGGACCACCCATCCAGCACATTGTCATGGCCCGGCCCGCCCTGAATTAAGGTCGGGTCGGGCCAGGCCGACCCAGGTTAGAAATGACAGCCCTGGGGTGTTTCCAATTCCCCCTCTTCATTCTGCAATGGGGGACAAAACATTGTGAGAAGTTTGTGGAAGGAAACCCCAAACCCAAAAACATTTGTCTCAAGCTTTACAGTTTAAATGCTACCAAATACAAAGTGTATGCAAACATATGACTCACTGTCTCATTATTTGGGCATTTAACAAATAAGACATTTGTAAGTCCTAAGTGATCTAAAACAGAAACAGTTGAGTTTGATTCAATGCCAGAGGGGGGAAATGGTTACATCTTTGAATACAGTATATGCAAACATCTGGACTGTATTTAAATCTTCTACAGTTTTTACCATTTGTTGGGTCTGACGTTACTTCCTGGACCCAGAGCTGTTTGATGATGGTTCATCAGCCGTCCCTGGCTGAGACAAGCAGATGCCCTGGATGACCCGAGACCCACTGAACAGATTGAACAAGTAATGGGACTTTTCAGGAGTTTGGTGGCACGTTCTTGTGGCCTCCTGATACACGGACACAGCACTGCTAATAATCTTTGAGATCAGAGCAGCAAATGACTTGGGGAAGGAAAACCTGGAGGGAAAAGTTTCATTTTTGTAATGATCCAATCTGACATCTTCCTGCAGTCCAGGTTAGAAAATTACGATCTTTGTTGTGCATAGACTCTTTTCTTGGAAATTAAAAAAATATACATCTATTTTAAAATGCAGAAGATATTTGTGTTGTCTCAAGAGCTTTAAAACTCATTCAGCCAATCTGAATACTTTTTTTTTTTTATCAAAATTTTTTAATTAATCCCTGAAGTTTTAAAGGAAAAAAGGATAATATAGAAGATGATACACAGAAAAACCTAAGGTAACTATGTTTGCTCATGTTCTGTACATTTAAATAAAGTTTCCTACATCCTTCTTACGTATCGTGAAATGGCAGTTTATGACCCTGGAGAGGATTGTGGTCGTCTCGTCAGAATCTGAGAATCTTGTTAAAGTGTTGCAGAAACAGAGTTCCAGGGTTCCAGTCACCACTAAGAACAGAAAACTCCAAATGAGAACAAGAGTACTGCGTACAGCACACTATATACCCCGTCAACAAACTATCATAGAGCAATACAGCAATTTATAGCCATGGCCTAACAACCAAAGACCTTGTATAACATTTGACCTTGATTTGTGACCTTGACCTTAGGGTTGGGGTGGTGAAGAGGTTACACGACACAGCTAGGGGTGGTACAACTGTGCATCAAGTTCCTTAAAATTATCTTGAGGGGATCAGAAGTTATGGTGCAGACAATCAAATACCTTATTTTAACTTTGACCTTGATTTGTGACCTTGACCTTGAAGCTAAGGTGATGAAAAGTGTATGACACGCCATCTAATGGTGATGCAAATGTGTAGGAAGTTTTGGTAAATTATCTTGGATTGAAATATTTCTCTCTGTGTTATGAATCTGTGTTATTTTACACAACTTTTATTATCTGACTTTTAATCATTTTAATCATTTTAATCATTTTTATTATCTGACTGTATGATTGTTTTGTTGTGTGTACAGCACTTTAGTCCTGTAGGTGTTTAAAGTGCTCTATAAATAAAGCTGGTATGGTATGGATCAATGCATAAGTTTCATTTTCTGAAGTGACTGACAAAAAAAAAATAACTTTTTCCACAATTTTCTAATTTTTTGAGATGCACCTGTAGATGCTGCTCACAGCAGAATGAGTGCAGAGTGGCAGAAAGTTCAGAGAAAAAGTGAAATATGAAAATGATAAAGAGTCCATACCTTTTCGTTGCCAAACGGTTCTTCCTGTCGCTTATCTAACTTTGACAAAATAATGTTTTGGACCTGGGCTGAGAAACTGATAAATAATGGTCTGTACATATTCTTCCCCAGCTCGTTCAACAGGAAGTCCGAAGTAGGAGATACAAAGAATATTATCAAAATGTATTATTTGGAACCGCACAATTTATACGAAAGATATGTCATCAAGGTAAATGTCACTCTAAAAATAAATCATGAACAAAAAAGTTAGTGTTGTACTAGAAGGTGTCCGTTCAAAGCTGATGTTCACTTCTCTTAACAAATAAATGTGATCAAAACAAAACTCATGTAATGTACTTATAATGTAAGCAAACTGGAAATAATTCCTAATTCAACGAAGAGCATTGTGACTCTGCTATTTATTAACAAAAACAAGTGGTACGCTGGTCATTGCTCAGGGATTTGAATAGTAAAGTTTAGTTTTCAAATAGAGATAAGACTTTTTTCTTCTTTTCTTTTTTTACTTTGCTTGTCAGAGGCAGTGCAGAGGCGGAGCCAAGTGGTGACCAATGGTGACCTTGACCGCCATAGATTATTAATCTTCAGCCACCCCAATCATTTGAAAAACAATTTAACCATACATGCATAAATATGTATGTATGTATGTATGTATGTATGTATGTATGTATGTATGTAT
>NC_056510.1:9046613-9058990 GCF_014905685.2 Nematolebias whitei | reverse complement strand
TATGTATGTATGTATGTATGTATGTATGTATGTATGTATGTATGTATACTGTACATGTGTATGTCAGAATGCATCTTTGTCTATTTGTATAAGTTTTAGCCCAACGGTTCTGCTTGTCTGACTCGGTCCAGATTAGTAGGAAGCAGACGAAGGAGCTTTGTGTAACGATGTCTGACGGTAAATGCAAGAGCACTGTCATTCATGTTCACACGGTCTGAGTGTTGGCCCTCCTTTATCACTTCTGCCAGATTTAGGATTCTGTCAGTCGGCTGCTGGAGGCGTGGGATAGATACACGCCGCCACGCAGACGGGCAGGAAGCTGAGAGCAAAGCAGACTCCCCAGTGAGATGATCTCCGTTTACCCCCAGAGTCTAAAGTTTGAGCAGATTAATGGATGAGCTGATGAACCAAGGAGGAGATTAATTTGGTATGTAAATAGTGAAAGCTTCACTGGGAAATAATCTGTATTGTTCCAGGGTAGTCATGTCACACCTTGTGGTGGTTACTTGTGGAGCTCCCAAATCATTTGTGTTCAGAGCCTTTCCTCTACAAAGCATAATCAAGTGTTCTTTCAATGGTAACTCTTCAAAAACTCAGTTTCACTTGTAGCAATGTCAAGAGCGGTCTTAGCATTTCTCTAATGTCAATGGCTAAATGCACGTGGCATCACATTTTCACGATAAATACAAATGCATTTTTGGAAAGATAACATTAATTACCGGTACATGTTGCAAAAAACTGCTCACCCTACGAGATGAACAGTTGTTGAGATATTTGGGGCGGCTGTGGCTGAGTGGTTAGAGCAGTCATCCTCCAATACAAGAGTTTGGGGTTCGAATCCACCAGCAGCCACATGCCGACATGCCGAAGTGCCCATGGGCAAGACACTGAACGCCTCGTTGCCTCTGATTTGTGTCCATCGGTGTATGAATGTGATCTAAAGCTCTGATTAGTCTCTTTAGAATTATTTGTTCAATTAACTTTGTAGAGATCTAGAGTGCTGTATGAATGGGTAAATGAGGGCACAGATTGTAGTGTAAAGCACTTTGAGTGTCTTAGTAAGATAGAAAGGTGATATATAAGTACAGTCCATTCACCATCCATTTACCATATTTGCATGTGCAGTACCAGGAAGTGATGTCAAAGTAGAATGGCTCCTTGTGAACAGAGCATGTTATGTTATATGTTTCTTTACATTATTTTGGGTCAAGATTATAGAAACAAAGAAGTGACAGAATAATTTCAATAAAGAGTAGGGAGTTCCCCTTTAATGTCAATTCCTGTTTCTCTTTGGCTGCACCAACTAAAAAAAGGCCAGTTATGTTACAAAATGGGTAAATTTATGTGTATTATAACAAATTTCCTAAATATGAATGTTTTCCATCACTTTTTGTATTTGTAGGATCTGCATGCCGCAAGAACTTTAATGTCCTTGGATTTTTTTTTTTTTTTTTTACAAAATTTTAAGTAAAATTTGCCAACTGCTATCTCTATATGTTTACCCACAGAAGCAATGGTAGTGACTGAAAATGGGTGAACGCTGGTAACATCCATGGAAGGGCAGTTTGAAATGGAGAAGTTTGACACATTCATATTTACACTCAGGTTTGTTGTATAAAGTATGCAGATAGGCAGAAGAAGTTTATTCTTTTTTTTTTTTTTTTTTTTTCTGTAGCAATTAGCAGCTGATTCTGTGGGAGTTTCTGTTCCATGTCTGTCTTTGGTCACCAGAGGGCGCCATACTACCGCACCTGCAAGCAACGTTTCCTGATGAGGCTCCAGGTGCATACAAGGCACCTGATGACTTCCCTCTGACGCTGGAGCATTACTTTACCTATGTGTCGTGCTTCTAACCCTTTGTGATTCTCAAGTCTGGTGCCTACTTACCTTATTGCCTTATGATCTTTCCGGGATAGAGGGCGAAACGTCTCTATAAAAAAGAAACTGTCCAGATGACCTGAGTGAGAATTATTAGATTTGGTACCTGGATGACTGAGCATGAACTTTGTTGCCTTGAACCACTTTGGCTGTGGCTGCCTGCCTGGGAGGAGTCGACAAGGGACAGAACTGCCCCCAGAAACCATCTTAGCTCCAGCAAACTGGTTGGTTCACTTAAGGAGTTTACTGCTTGGTGGGGAAACTCTGGACAGAGGGTGAAACATCTCTATAAAAAAGAAACTGTCCAGATGACTAGAGAATTATTGGATTTGGTAGCTGGATGATTGAGCATGAACTTTGCAACCTCCTGAGACCTACCTGATTATCGGACCTCCTAGAGAACCTCTGGAAACCTTACCTGTGCGCTCTTCAGTGTTCTCCTCACCCTCCAACCGCATGCCCTTCTGAGTCTATTGGACCTTTTCCTGCACATTCTAATCTAAACCTCTTTGCAGAAGTCTGGAACTGACCCATCTCTTTGCTCCCCCCAGGGTTCCTGTGACGTCCTGAATTTTTGCTCACTGTAAATAAAAGCACCGAACTGATACCTTTTGTGTCTGAGTTGTTCATCAGTCCTTTCGCTCTGGATTTTCTGCTCTTGTGACAGATTCACTCTTATATTATCACTAATCATTTCCAAGATGCTTGTCTGATTCCATCCACCTGCTTCGTTTACATAAGAGTGCATATTTAAGAATTTTTTATCACTATATTTGGAAAATTACTGGAGTAAACTCTTTCAATTTCCATCCTTTGGTATAGTTCAGGATAACTTTTCATTTCATTTTGCTAAGAGTATCTTTAATGTCTAAACACATAAACATGACATTAAAAGGACATTTTTTTGTATGCTGGTATTCTGTCTGCATGTTGGTTTTGAAATTAATGAGAAAGTTTTGTAGCATTAGCTCAATAATTTACTTTTGTTTCATACATTATTATTCATTAACCTCGCAATCCTTTTGTGTGAACACCAAAAATACCTTAGCGCTTTCCAAACATCGCACTAATGAAACAACAATCGGATGACTCACCGTTATGTAGGCGCTCCTGCCAGTGCCAGTGGGACCGATGAAAATAGTCGGCTTCTGTTGAGTAACCAGGAGCTTCATGAGTGTCTTCATGTGGCCTCGATGAACTACATGTTGGGCGGGGGTGGGTGCAGTCCTGAGTTCTTAGGGTTAGGGTTACTTCTGACCCTGAGGAGTCAACTTAAAGACAAATTCTGAAGATTTCCATGTTGGAATAGAAAAGATCTGCGGGTTCTGCACACATGGACTTGGACGAGTGTTTTTACTCTTAGGATTTGCTCCGATTGACTGGTTCCACCAGCGTCTACAGCTGTATGGCCTCTGAATCCAACCATCTGTTCTTAATTTGGATTAGAAACAGATGCAGAATTTAACAAGTGTTGGTTTCAAACTTTAAACCCACACGGTTTTACTTCTTTCAATGAAAGCACAAGTGCAACTGAACACAAGACTGAGAATTACCTAACAATGAGAAAATGACAGATTGTGGCTTCATGAACTGTTCCTCCAGACAGAACGGGTGGAAGTGAGTCAGGTTTGTGGGCCACCTTGTCAGATCTGCCCACATTATCAATGTGACTGAGATCACTCTAAAACATTAACTTTGTCTGAAAGTTACTTTGTAACTTAATTTGGCTAAATGTTTAGAGTTCTTGTCCATTTAAAGACGCATTTGTGTTCAAGCTTTAACTTCCTGGCTGATGTCTTTAGATGTTGCTTCAATATTTACACAAAATCTTATTTCCTCTTGACCTTAACCCTAACACCCCCCCCCCCACCACCACCACCACCACCACTCCACAGTTGGCAGGGTGTTCTCAGGCCTTCAGCTTCAGTCTTTTTCTTCACTCTCTGTTCTACATCTGTTCTTCTACACCGTGGAATTCCTACCCCCTTGAATATCTTCAACCATAAATGTTAGTTTACTTGCATTCCCCGTTCAATTCCAGTCCAAAAAAACACTCATTTAGAAAACTACAAACATTCACTATTCTGATCTTTCAGTGACAGTCGGGGGACATCGGCTCGTTGGACTTCATTGCTTCAGGCCCATAACAAAACTTATTAGATACAGTTTTAAAGCCAACAAAGCTGGGGACAATATTGCAAAAACATAACAATAATTACCAAAAAACAAATTACCATTCCTCTTATGCAACTATTTAAAATCCTTTTAATTGGACAAGCATGTGAGATTCAAGTTTTAGGGAACTTTCTAGTCTATTCTGATGAAAACAAAACCATTAAAATCGTAATGTATTTGCATCGTTTATATATTTATTTTACCTCTAAATAATAAAAACAGACTACAGCATAAATAGGCACATAAAATAAACAGTAAAACCTGCCATTACAGGAAAAACAACTTGTATACACCAGTAAAAGCACCAGAGCCAAATGTCCTCTGAAAACCTAAATAAGTATCAGCGAGGTGACGTGTGGTGAAGCCCGAGGTTTATTGTGACAATAAAATGATGTCAGGATTGTTTCGACTCTTCTTATTTCCTGCAGTCTGGCTATTTTTGATCCATAGATGTTCACTCTTACCAACCAGTAAGACAGAGAAGTCAAAAAAATTAATAAATAAAAGGATTAGTGCTGACTTTTTGTAGTTGAACAGCTGATGAGAGAAATGTGTATAATAGTGGGGCCAGGCGCGCTAGTTCTCAAGTTCAGAACTCCATGACTATAAAATATGTTCCAAGTTTAATTTAACATCAATTTAAACTAGAGAAACTGCATTTCCTGTGAAAATGCAGAGTGAATACTTATTGCAGAAGAACTTGCTGAAATTAGATTTAGCAAAATGCTGAAATGTAACTGAACTGGAAGAACAAGCCAAAATTAGCAGAAGAGAGCAGAAAGAAAACATTTGCGGAATTAGGTTTAAATTAGTAGAAATTAGCACCAAAAAAAGTTAATTAGTTTTTTTTTTTTCCAAGTTGAAATTTACAAAAAATAGCTGAAAAGTCAGAAAGAAGCTTACCGTAATTTACCAGAAGGAAATGAAGAGCACAGTTGTGCCCAATTAGGCATAAAGAACCAGAAAAATAGAAATAAAACTGGAAATTAGCTTAGAAAAGGCAGAAATTTGCACACAACAAAAACAGCTGAATGGTAGCTAAAGAAGCACAAAGAAGCTTAAATAACCAGAAGGAAGTAGAAATAGCACCATTGTGCCTAATTAGGTTGAAAGAAGCAGAAATGAGCACAAAAAGTAGAAGATATATTAAAAAAGGGCAGACATTTCCAAAATAACAGCTGAATAGTAGCTAAAGACAAAGAAATAAGCTTAAATTACCAAAAAGAAGTAGAGAGAGTACAATTGTGCCCAATTAGGCTGAAAGAGGCAGAAATTAGCCCAAAACAGTGGAAATTATTTGAAATAATCAGAAATTTGTCAAAAACAGCTGAAAAATAGCTAAAAAAAAAATAAAAAAAAAGCTGAAAGAAGCTAAGAAAGAAGTGGAGAGAGCACATTTTTGCTGCATTACACTGAAAAAAGTTGAAATGAGTGCCACAAAGTGAGGAATTAGCTGAAAAATCTCAAATTAGCATCAAACAGCAAAATAGTAGCTGAAATAGCAGAAATAGCTGAAATTTGCATAAATAAGCTGTAAAGAGCATAACAAGTTGAAGTAAGCAGAAAGAAGTCAGGAGAAGTACACAAATGTTGTAGTTAGCACGAAGAATCTGAAAGGAGCACAAAACAGCTGAAAAAAAGAGCTGAAAGTAGCTGAAAAAAGTTTAAATTTGCACAAGGAAGCTGAAAGAAGCTGAACCAGAACAAAATGTGAAAGGAGCAGTAAAAGGTTGAAAATACATCTAAAGATTTGAAGGATGTAAAATGAGCTCAGTTCATTTTCTATGAGAAAGAAAATAGCAGAAACGGCTAAATATTTTTAAAAAAAAGCTAAAGTTGCACCAACAACAAAAGTCATGGCAAGATTGTTCTGAAAGAGCCGAACCTTTTGATATTTGATTTGTTGAAATAACACTAAACTTGCGGAACGAGAAGGACGCCAAAAATTTGACGGAAGAATGATAGTAACCGCCAATCATATGAACACGATCACAACCGTAGTGTGAGTGCTTAATAAGCATTCACACAATAAATAAATAAATAAAGTTCATAAAGAAGTGGAGGTTGCAGCTCATTTTACTGCCACACGAACAGGTGTGAATGTTCATGCTGTGGTTCTGTACATCTGTGGGGATTTTGGCCAAAACATGTCATAGACCTTGGGAATCTTTGTCAGCTTGTGAGAAAAAGGTCAGAATATGTTTTCCTAATAAGCAAGCGTATAGGTAAATAACTGCAAATAAAGGTTAGGCTGTCAACAATTTCCCTGTGCAGAATCAAACTTGCTATACCTCATTAGAGGTAGATGTATACCAACGGGAAGGCCTCAGCCGGCGTATAGATTATTTAATGAGACATAAAACAAAATCCACAGAAAAGAGATGTCTTTGTTCCAAAATAAAAAACAGAAATGAAACAACAAGAAACAGCAGGGATACTGTAGAAATTGTAAATGAGGCTTAGCAGCCTCATGATGGCTCCTGCTGCTAAAAAGCTGATTAATTCAACACTTTGATAATGACTGGCTGAGAAACATAGAAGAGGAGGTTGAAAGGCATTCATCAGTGCAATGTGCCACGGGGGGATAATAGCAGTGCTTTCAAAAGACATGATTCGCAGGGGCAGAAAAAAAATAGTTGGAACTTGTGCAGGGGGGCAGAAAAAAAATGGCTCCTCTGCTAAAACTTCCCATTATTTTTGAACCGGTGAGGAGGCAGACTGGATTAGAACTGTAAATGTAAACAATAAAAGCACTGTACTGTGCAAATATGTGTTGTTTGGTCAAAAAAAAGCCTCTGGGACGTGTCTATTAAACAATGTCTTGAGGTCTTCGTGAAAAACTATAAACGGTATTAACAACAAAGTTCATGCTCAATAATCCAGGTAGAAAATCCAACAATGTTTAGTCAGGTCATCTAGACTTTATTTTTTATTTTTTTGTTGTTGAGACGTTTCGTCCTTCATCCAAAGGACTTCATCAGTCCAAGGAGCCACAACAAACTGAATCCCACAAGCAGCACAGCCACATAGTGGACCAACCAGTTTGCTGCTGATGAGACGGTTTCTGGGGCTCGCCCTCTCCCCTGTCAACTCCTCTGAGGCAGCCATAGCCAACGTGGTTCGAAACAACAAAGTTCATGCTCAATAATCCATGTAAAAAATCCAACGAAGTTCATGTGGGCGTTTTATTTTTGTTGTTGAGGTTTTGAACCACTTTGACTATGGCTGCCTCAGAGGAGTCGACGGAGGAGAGGGCGAGCCCCAGAAACCATCTTATCACCAGCAAACTTGTTGGTCGACTATGTGAGAGTGCTGCTTGTGGGACTCTGTTTTTTTGTGGCTCCTCTGACTGATGAAGTCCTTTGGATGAAGGAT
This sequence comes from Nematolebias whitei, assembly GCF_014905685.2. Lineage (NCBI taxonomy): Eukaryota > Metazoa > Chordata > Actinopteri > Cyprinodontiformes > Rivulidae > Nematolebias > Nematolebias whitei. Next base: position 9,051,562 of record NC_056510.1, on the reverse strand, counting down.
GAAACGTCTCAGAAAAAATAAATAAATAAACCGTGCAGATGACCTGACTGAACTTTGTTGTGCAAATGGTATTCATTGCAAAGCCATGAAGACAAGTATGAGAAAATGTAAAGTCAGAGAGATAATCAAGATTTTTTTTTTTCATATTGATGGTTAATAGGTCCTTAAATAAATAAAAATTGTGAGTAAAATCTGTAAGCAGCTGCCAATTACCATGTGTCTTTGTTTAACCCATGGAAACAACATGCACGGATGAGCTGTTTGAGATGAAGCCATCACTCTTAATTATTAGTATGTTTAGGCTCAGATCCATTAGGTGTTCTTTAAGTCTACAAAAGCTACATGTTTACACACGGAGCTCTGTCATTACGGAGCTCCACCTTCCTGGTTGATCCCTGATATTCACTCTTGACAGCTCCCACTCAAATCTTTTTTGTTTCCTTTCATGCTCAGCAACAGATTTACTCTTATTTTTCCCCACCTGAACGTCTTCTGAGTTTCTACTCTTGTCTGATTCAGACATATTTGTTTGTCTTTCCATCCTTTTTTTTTCTGCTTGCATGAGCAAAACCACCGTCTTGCAACATCCGTGCAAAGCGAAACACAACCTGACAGTGCCACTTTCTATCAGACGTCCTCTCCATTTGTATTCTAAGAACACACGGCCGCTGCTTTAGATTCTGTTTATTGCAGCGTGTTCAAGTGCATCGTTTTGAATGACCAATGTGTTTCAATGAAAAATGACACAGCACATCTCGAATGCCTTGAATGTAGATTGGGTGTTTCTAAGCTCTTGTCATTTTGACTTATATGTACTCTGTCTTTATAAAAATAAATGCTGTATGCCTTTTAATGCAGGCTGATCCTATCAAATATGGCCAGGTAGCATCCAGACTAAGGACAGAAGATACTGTCGTGATAAAAATAATCCCTTCCAGCTTAAGTTTCTGTTATTACTGATCATCACATGATGAGAATTAAAGTTGTCTCTCACTGTGCTGCGACTGTTCAGGACTTGCTGGCAGCTCAAACTCGACCAAAATTGTAAAAGGTAAATTTTTTGTTGCCATCTCACTGAATTCTGAGCGTTTGCAGATGAGTGACCTGCAAGCCTCTTTGTTGACCTTGCTTGTACCTCTGTTTGCTTGTCCTCCACATTAAGGATTTAATCAACAGAAGTGCACTTTTGAAATGAGGACAGGAACCAGTTTTAAATATTAATTATTTATCATCTATGTGGTTTTAGACCTAAACATGTGGTTTTAAGAGGAGGGCTCTCATGCAGGTGTTACAAGAGTACTGCATGTGGCGCATTATACGCTGGTCGACAAAGTATCTATTGCAATGGCCCAGACAAGCAAACTTTGACCTTGATTTGTGACCTTTACCTTGAAGCTGGGGGGATGAAAAGTGTGTGTGATGCTCTATTGATGGTGCAAATGAAGTTTCATTACATTATTTTGAGTGGATCAGAAGTTATGTGTAGGACAAGGTGAGTCTCCGGGAGGAGACCCAGAGGAAGACCCAGGACACGCTGGAGGGACTATGTGTCTCGGCTGGCCTGGGAACGCCTTGGAATTCCCCCGGAGGAGCTGGACCAAGTGGCTGGGGAGAGGGAGGTCTGCACCTCCCTACTTACCTGCTACCACAGCGACCCAACCACAGATAAGCAGAAGAAAATGGATGGATGGACAAGGTGAGTTTATGGATTGAGACTATACGTTGTGCCATCAACAGGTGTCTAAAAACACAGCTCGAGCACTCTTGAGACTCAGAAGAGCTCTTTGGCATTTTAGTGGAAAATTTGTGGCACAAATGTTTTGAATGCATTCAAAATGCAAGCAGGTGCAAGCAAAATGTGTAGACTCCCTCTTAAATGCTGTTTGCCAGCTAGTCGCCATCAGTTGCAGCCCAGTGAGATACTTTAACTGTGCTGCGGACACAAACCTCCATCCAGGAGCAGACGTTATTTTCATTCACGTTCGTCTTTGCTTCATCGTAAGTCATCCATCATGCAGTCCGTCAGACTCATCAGGGACTTCAGCAGATTAGTGTCAGAGGTTGGGGACAGCTCCCGCCAACGGACAACGAGAGACAACACAATTAAAAATCAAATGCCACGTCCAAATTTACTTTTAGTCTCAGACGTCATTAAAAAGTTTGTATATTTGACTCAACATGGAGACTTTGCACAGTGTGAAGTGAGCAGCTGAAGTTTAGATCAAGGACATTTCGTTAAGATTGTGAAAAATACAAAAAGTAAGTGAATAAACCTCACAAGGTTGAGTCGGGTCCTCTGGATGGATTCTTCTTTGTTGAAACATTTCGGCTTTTATCCAAAAGACTTCTTCAGTCTGAGGAGCTGCAACAAACTCAGTCTTATAAATAGCACCTTCTCATAGTGGATCAACCACTAGTTGTTACTAATTGTTCACATGATAAAGGAGGACCATCAGCCTAACTGTTTACTATTCATAGGGGGCTGAGTGATACTAGCAATAACAGCATTGTAAGAAGGGGACAGTTGAACATGGAGGCCTCCACCTTTGTTTAATAATGGACAGTTTCTCCTCACAAAGATGGCCTCCATCACTCCTCTCTCAAACCATTGTTCCTCTCTGTCCAGGATGTGAACATCTTCAGCCCTGAAAGAGTGGCCGCTGGCCTGGAGATGAGTGTAGACCGCAGAGTCCTGGCCTGATGGTGTTGATCTTCTGTGCTGGGCCATCCTTTTGGCCAGTGGCTGTTTAGTTTCCCCAATGTAAGACTGATCACATCCCTCCTGACACTGAACAACATACACAATATTACTCTGTTTGAAGGCCACTGGGACGCCATATTTAGAAAATAAACATCTAAACATGTCATCCCAGTACCTTTCAAACCACAAAACACAGCAAAGACTGGTTCATCCCAAAGATCCGGTCCTCCAATGTTTGATTTGTTGATCTTTATCAACTTAATTAAAAGTGTTTTCTTTACATTGAGGGCCAGATGGGAATTGTCCAAGGGCCACTTTTGGTCCTCGGGCCACATGTTGCCCACGTCTGCTCTAAACTGTGTGTCAGATCCAGATGCAAACACCTGGAAATAAAAGCGATACGTTGCTCATCTTTGCATGTCAAACCCAAATGTTTTCAATCTACAGCTGAAGCACTTCACTGTTCCAATACTTTAAAAAGGGAGTGTATATACTGATAAACAGTGTGAATCAATGTGTGCCATTTAAATAAACGAAAAGATGGGGTAAGGCACATGAGAAAAAAATAAAAATGTAGAAACTGTAGCAGAAAAAGGGAGACAAGTCGAGCTTTCAGGTAAAGGAAGAAAAACTAATTTTATCCATCCGGGAAGAAAGAGATCAACAGTACAAAAGAGCAGCTGAGATTAAAGTGGAGAGAGTTCATTGATCTATATATATATTTATATATACTCTTAAGGCATCTACATATTACAGGCAAAAGCTTCTGCTTCACAACAAGAGGCACTGAAAGGTGCAATTATATGAACTTTATAACAAATGCTGGCTATTCAAAGGAACGCAGAGGCGTTTCACCCCTGTGGTCTTAGGGTTTGACAGCTGGCGGGACTTTTCTCCTGCATTCGCTGGACATTTCTTTTCACGTTTGACATTAATGAGAAAAATACCTGCGCAGAGGAATTAGAGAGAGGGGGCTGCTGCATGAGTGTTCACAGTGTTACGCCCTCCTCATACATGCTTTGTGACTTCGTAAAATGATGCTTCAGCAGACTGCTGCAGAGGGGCCGGAGAAAGTTTTTCAAAATGTGAAGAAAAGCACAACGAGCTAAAGTTGGAGCCGAGTTTCGATTTAAATAATTGTCTAAACTTGAAAATATTTGTCTCTTAATCAGAGGCAGAAAATGGAGACGGCAGGCGCAGGTAAAGCAACGTGTTTTTAAACGAGCACTGACGTCCCCCCCGTCGATGAGGAATCTGAACAGTGTATGGTTGCAGTTTTCGAGGTGCGTTTGTCTGGACTGGCATTGAACAGGGATGTAAGAGTACCACTGCCTGCAGCTCCTCATCCAACATGGCCGCTGATAGTCTACAGCTGACGGCCATCATGAGGATCATCCACTACTTAAGGCTGCAGTCCAGTGTTACTCTTCGCTGGAGCATTGACCATCAATGGTATTTGTGCCTCCGGCCTGTACGTTTACATTTAGTCAATCTACTTACCAGCTTTTCTTGTCCTCAGCAATCCTGTCTCCTGGGTCCTAGTTCCTTTGGTCCTGTCCTGGTCCTTCTCGTGCCTCGTCCTGGTTCTCCTCATGCCTGGCCTTGGTTCTCCTCGTGCTTTGCCTGCCACCAGTTGCCTGCCTCCCCTGTCTTGTTGGACCCTCGGTCTTCTCTCCCTCTGCAGCTCTCCCTTGGATTTGGAGTTGGACCCAAAGACATCTTCAAACCTGTAAGAGAGAAGCATCATCATATTAATATTGCCTGTTCATCCTGCCGGCCTCCTCTGACCATCTCCTTCCTCTTCAAGGAGCTCCAGAGAAGCAACTGTCTATTACCCACTGTAAATAATAAACACTGTTACTTTTGTACCCACCTGTGTCTGTTTCGTTCCGGGTCTCATACAACTCTGGGTTCCCCAAATCATAACAAGGGAATTTTTTTTTTTTTTTTTTTGGTGAAAGATGAGTAAGAGTTACACTGTAAATAAAAAGAGAGGTAGTTTTTTTAATTATTTTTTGTCCAAGTCAGCGCAAAGTGGCGGATCCTGGCAAGTGGAGGAAGCAATTTTATCCGCTGCCTGGATGGAGCCAGGGGGTGGCCAATGGTGGCCTTGGTCACCATAGATTAATGTTCAGCCACCCCAAACATTTGAGGAAACAATAATTTAAAACATTATAAAAAGTAGAACGCACAGTTTCCTCAAATGATCGGGATGCCTGCTTTACACACACACACACACACACACACA
>NC_056510.1:9041070-9046213 GCF_014905685.2 Nematolebias whitei | reverse complement strand
ATATATATATATATGGTGGTGGTGGCCATCTTGGATTTGGATGTACCAACCCAATTTCCAATTGTGACCTTTCTTGCCCCTAGATGCAGCCACACACCAAAATGGAAGTTGACACTTCACATATTTTTCAAGTTATCATGCTCACAAGACAGATGGACAGGTGGACAGATGGACAGATGGACAGGAATGATGGAAGGTATTTCCAGTACTCCTCTTCACTTAGAGACAGGGGACAATTAAAGGAGCTTCTTACCATGACGGACAACCCCACCTCCATGTCCATGTTCTCAGGGGCGAGACCCGTGATCTCATCGCTCATAACCACTCAGCTCCTTGTTGTCATCGAACTCAGTGGGCCATCAATAATCAGCCAGCAGCTGAGAGACAAACGTAGAAGGTGCAACTTCAAGAAACATTGGAGAACAAATTACACAAACTGTGAAACAAGAGTCCACAACAGTCAACATTGTCGTCCTCCTGTCTTGTCCTTTTAAAAAATAATCAAAACTGTTTTTTTTTTTCCTGACATCTGGTTGTTTCAAACATTTGAATACAACTCTGACAAAAATTAATAGATTCTCTCTAAGCTTAGATCTATGTCCTGTGATTTGATGAAACCAAAGCTGAACCGTTTGGTCATTATCAAATGAGGTTCTGCCTCAAGTGGAGGAGTTCAAGTATCTCAGGGTTTTGTTCACGAGTGAGGGAAGAACGGAGCGTGAGATTGGCAGATGGTCTGGTGCAGCATCTGCAGTATTGCGGACTCTGTACCGGTCCGTTGTGGTGAAGAGAGAGCTGAACTGTAAGGCAAAGCTCTCTGTTTATCGGTTGGACTAAGTTCCTATACTCTCACCTGTGGTCATGAGCTCTGGGTAGTGACTGAAAGAATGAGATCACAGATACAGGAGTTTGAAATGAGTTTCCCCCGCAGGGTAGCTGGGCTCTAACTTAGAGATAGGATGAGAAGTTCACTTATCCGGGAGAGACTCAGAGTAGAACCGCTACTCCTCCACTTGGATAGGAGCCACTTGAGGAGGTTTGTGCATCTGGTAAAGATGCTCCCTGGGCGCCTCCAGGTGCTTCGGGCATGTCCGACTGGGAGGAGACCCCGGGGAAGACCCAGGACACGATGGAGAGACTACGACTCTCGGTTGGCCTGGTAACGCCTTGGAGTCCGCCCAGAAGAGCTGAAGAGGTGGCTGTGGAAAGCGATGTCTTGTCCTCACTGATAAAGATGCTGCCCCCGCGACCTGACTTGGAACAAGCGGAAGATAATGGATGGATGGATGTTTGGTCATAACGAACATCGCTACGTTTGGAAGGAAAAATGGGAAAGCCTGCAAACATCTGGTTTTATCTGCTCCATAGTGCAAACTAAACAAAGAGAAGAAGGAAATAACACCTAAACATTTCCTAATGGAAGTCTTTCTCAGCCCGACAAGAGTTGCACTTTAAGTTGATTTGTTTGAATATGAACAAATGAGTTCTGCTGCACTGAAACCATCTGGCGCTTGAGAGGGAAGTATGTGTGTAATCCAAGAAAAACAAATACTCAGTATGCAAGTAATAAAATACCACAGTGCTTCTGACGCTAGATGAACTGACGTAAAATTAGTTCAGTAAAAATAAGTTGCTGTGAATGAAAACAAAAAGGAAGATTTCTGCCCAGCGAGGAAATTTACTTCTTAGAAATGAATTTATCAAGGAGAAGCTCTCTTTTTCCATTTCCACTGCGTCTGAACGCAGTGTCAGTCCTCCTGCCACGAAAACAAAGAGCAATTTGTAAAACGACAAACTCGTATAGAGAAGTTTCTTTTCAAATGACAAGTTCATTTGAAAACAATTTGAGAACAAGGTGAATAAATGATTTTTCCATCAGGACATGCCTCCACTGAAATCTGCAAATTGCCTGCCCATGTATGACCTGCGTTTATGTGTGTGCAATCGAAGAGTTATTAAAGATCAAATTGTAACAAGACGGCCGAATGTTTCTTTCGTTCACGCGTCGCAGCGACTTTTCCTTCAAACAGCTCGCAATTAATTGAAACGTCAATCTCGCTGAACAATGATCCATCAAAAATTCATAAAGGCTGAGCAGACAATGATGCATATCAATCTCACCTCCTTGTTCTGTCACTACCCGGACCGGACCGTGGGACGTGCTTCAGGGGGTGTAACTACAGGGACGATCAGTAGCGGAGCTCCTTAAGATTATGATTATCCTTATGATTATCCTTATGATTTAACAGAGAGTATTCAGAGGCTTGTGACACTCGACGGATCATCCTTCAGATGTTTCTACGACTTGATCCGAGTCACGTGTGGTGAGTTCAGCTGAGTGGAGAGCTCCACCAATCAGGCCCGTACACTGGAGTACCTGCACAAACGGTTGTCCTTCTGGAAGGTTCTTCTCTCTCCACCAACCGGTGTTGGAGCTCTGTCAGGGTGACTGTCGGGTTCTAGATCACCTCCCTGACCGAGGCCCGTCTAACCCTGATCGCTCTGTCGGGCCCAGCAGACACTTTTAGAAAGAGTTAAAGAAAAGATACATTTACATTTACTTCAACTGGAAAAGCTCTAAATTAAAAACTTCCCATTTGGAACGAAAATATTCTGAATTTATTGGAATAAAATGGAAAATGGAGGTAATTTAAACAAAATGTGTCATATCCAAACAAAATCATAAACATTTAGTTTTGGCATAGGCAGATAAAGAGCTTGACCTAAGGTTTATGAAATTAACATGATTACAAAATTAACTAGAGAAATTGCATTTCATGTGAAACTGCAGTGTGAATGTTGAAGAACTTGCTGAAAAACAGCTGAAATTAGCTAAAACATGGTGAAATGTAGCTGAAACGGAAGCAGAAGAAAGCAGAGATAACACATATTTGCTGAATTAGATTTAAATAAGCAGAAATTAGCTAAATAAAATAAGAAAGTAGCTGAAAGGCAGAAAGAAGCGAAGGAAGCAGAAGGAGGTGAAATGAGCTAAAAAAATGTGGAATTGGCTGAAAAAGTGAAAATTTGCATAAAACAGCTAAATAGTAGCTGAAATAGCAGAAATGGTGAAAACTAGCGTAATTAAGCTGAAAGGAGAATATCAAACTGAAATTAACAGAAATAAGTTAATTAGGCTGAAAGTAGCAAAAATTACCATGAAAAACTTGAATTTATCTGAAAACAGACAAAATTTGCTAAAAAAAAAAAATAAATGCTAACAAGCTGAAAAGGTAGAGCAAGGTTAAATTAGCATAGGAAAGCAGAAAGAACACTTTTGCCCAATTAGACTAAAAGAAGCAGAAATAAGCACAAAAAAGTGGAAATTATCTGGAAAAAAGCTGAAATTAGCAGAAAAAAACTGTTTGAAAGTAGCTAAAAGGTAGAAAGAAGCTTAAATTACCATAAGGAAGTGGAGAGAACACATTTTTGCTGAATTAGGCTGAAAAAAATAGTTAAAATTAGTGTAAAAATTCAGGAATTAGCTGAAAAGGCTGAAATAAGCATAAAACTGCAATGTAGTAGCTGAACTAGTATAAAAAGCTGAAACTTGCAGAACAAGCTGAAATTAGCAGAAAGGCGTTAGAAGCAGCACGGAAGTGTTATAGTTGGCAGAAAGAATCTAAAAGGAGCACAAAACAACTGAAGAAACATCTGGAATTAGTTGAAAGCTAAAGTTGCACCAATACCAAAAGACAAAGCAGGATTGTCCTGAAAGATCCAGATGTTTTGATATGATTTGTTGAAATAACTTGAAAACTGTGGGACGAGAATAGCACCAAAACATGCACGGAAGAAAAATGGATCACAATAGTGTGAATGCTTCATAAACAGTCACAAAGGATTGTACTACAAAACAACTTTTAGAGGAAAATACATTTTGAAAATTTTTACAGTCCTCCTCTGTCCTTTGTATTTTTTTAATGTGTACACAATAGATAATAAAACTATTCATGTTATATGCTTTTATGTTTGTTATTGAATCCACATAAATATGAAATCAGTAGCATGTCACAAAAACCTGTTAGGGATATAAAAATCCATGTATTTGATCATTGTTTTGACGTTTTATCTGTATAAAGAGAAAATTAATTTCAATAAATTGTATTTCATAAAAATATTTTCAACTCTGAACAAAACTTTTCTGTCGTTTTTCTTCCATCCGTGTCCAGGCACAGATTGTTTATAGTGTGGTTCCTCTCATTGTGCGGAAAAGCAACACAATCGACTTGTTTTAGTCAAGATTGTGCTAAAATATAATTTCCACAACCACATTTAAAATCTATGAGTTCATCTTCAATACTTTAAATTCCAGGTTTATTCCTGTTTATCCAAAAATTCCTATGAAAAATTTTCTACTTGAAATTCCTAGACTTCTGCAACTCTAAGGAAAAGTCCTGATGTTTCAAACGTTGTTATTTATTCATTTTTATTTCTGGAACAGTTTTTTTTTATTTTTAGAAATTTGAAAAATGTCCAAATTTTTTCACTTATTCATTAAGAGTATTGTGCTTACATTTAATCCTTAAAGTTGTGCATGGAAAAAAGTGTGTTTTCTAGAAGCTCTGGATGCTCTGGATGCTCGGTGCATTGAATGACTCTTCACCTCTACTGAGTTCTGCCTGAGAGACAAATGTCTGTCGCCAAGAAACCTTTTCAAGCAAAGCTGCACAGCCTTCTGAGCACGATCCGTATCATGTGACCAGCTGAAACAGACAGAAATATTCTGCTTTCACTGGAGAGCTGTTTCCATAGAGACCGACGTCTGTGAACTGTGCTGGGCGCAAACCGTAAATGTTGCTCAAGACTTTATGTTCATGTAGATTCACGTCGACCAACACCAATCAAACTGCACCAAGTCGGACCTCAGAGCCTCACGGTGAAGTGCAACTTAAAGCAACTGGAGAAGTTGCATTTAATGTGAAAATGCAGTGTGAATGCTTATTGCTGAAGAACTTGCTGAAATACAGCTGAAATTAGCTAAAAACATGCTGAAATGGAAGAACAAGCCTAGCAGAAGAAATCAGAAAGCACACATATTTACAGAATTAGGTTTAAAAGGGCAGGAATTAGCACAAAAATTAGGAAATTAGCTAAAAAAAAAGGCTAAAATTAGCACAAAATAGCTGAAAAGTAGCTGAAA
>NC_056510.1:9033159-9041060 GCF_014905685.2 Nematolebias whitei | reverse complement strand
CATAAAGAAGTTAATTAGGCTGAAAGTAGCATAAATTAACATGAAAAGCTTGAATTTATCTGAAAACAGCTGAAATTAGCTAAGAATGCTAAAAACAAATGTAGAACAAGCTTAAACTATAATAAATACCATGAAAACAATAGTGAATGCTTAATAAGCAATCACACAATAAACTCAGCGCATGATGTGAAAACTCAGTGGTTAATGCAGTGAGGTTTTATTTTTAATCCTAAGAAGAAGAAAAACTATGTGAAGCAAATGTTTTACAAGCTAAGCATGATGCCACTTAACCAGCCTGTCCTAAAGTCTAATTAGTATATTAATTAATTAACATTACGGGGCTGAACATCAAGACACAAATACAAACACAGTACGACATTCAGAGAATTCACAATGTTTTAAAAAGATACATTTAATAAGTTGTGTCCTTTTTTAATAAAACTGATTTTCCCTGAGTGGCTTTAAGAGTATAAATGAGATTAAAATAGTAATATCCCTCTACTTTACCTGTAGCTGACTAATTGGCGAACTGCATTCACGAGGGAGTTTTCAATAAATGTCAGAACGGTTGTGGGTGTTCTCAGATTCCTCACACGAGCTGCAGAAACTCACCCTCTTGTCGCTTGAATTTTAAATATGGCACAAAATTGTCATCGAGTCGTTGTAGGCATTTCAAAGCGTAGTCAAATGCACAGAGGTTGGATTGTGACACGTGGACAAGAGCTCTCCTTATGACAGAAACATCTGGAGCTGCAGCCCCAAATGTCCAAGCGATAAATAGTGATTAGTGAAAAAGTGGTCAGAATCTGCCCGTCTTTGTTTCAAAAGTGCACTAAGATTAAATCATAAACATGTGGGCGGTGGCCAAAGTGGGCGGAGGCAGTTACAATGTAGGCAACAAATAACGTGCACAGCTTTAAATACAGTTGTTGTTTGTTTTTTACTGGTGGCTGCGCAGCTTGCTGGTCACTCGGTGTCAAACTCTAAGAATTTAGTGATTCTGTAACTGAAAAGGCGCTTATTTACTCACAAGACACCAACTAGTCTCTAATGGTCACAGCTCAGTGAAATGCCGCCTTAAAAGATGGGTGATCACTATTAACGTGCACGTTTCTGTAAAAATGAAGCGCCAGACTAAATCCGACAGACGCAAACAGATCCAACTCCACAGACAAGAACGTCTTGCTGAGAGAAACTCCGCTGTGTCTTCAAAACAAAATGTTTAAAGTGTGGAGAGAAAGCGAACGCTTAAACTCTTTTTATTTTTATTACTAAAGATGCAAATTTCTGGTCATTTTCAAAGTTAGAAACTTTGCATGGAAATTAAAGAGAATTTAAAGTTGGCCCTCGTTGAACATAATTCCCAAGAAAGTTTCCAAAAACTTTCTTCCCCTTTGCAACCTTTGCCTTTACACATGTGGAAATGTATTTTTACACCATGTTTAAATTGTCTGATAAAAAATTAAATAAGGACAACAGGTAGGATTTACAGAATAGGGTTGAAATGTAAGAGGATAACACACATTCAGTAAATTTAGTAAAAATTTAAAACTGTTTTTGAATGTTTTTGTCTTTTTGCACCGTTTTAGCTGTGAACGCACAGACATGGGGATTTCTACATCCTGGGTTCAGGTATTTGCTAAATATTTATACACAACCATCTCACCTGAGAAGAAGTATTTTTTGCTGTATAAGTCGTGTTTTTTTGCATAATTTGCATGCCGTGTGATTTATACGCCAAAGCGACTTATTTATGGATTTTTTTCTCATATTTATAAACAATTTTTGGCTGAGATTTGACCCTTTTCATTCATTCTGACTGAAAATATTGAACACTACCATTTTTCAACCACTAGATGGCGCTCGAGTAGTATGGCATGCTGTTGTGTCATGTAATCGTAAAAAGTGGCTATTAATGACACAATCAGCTTGCCCTAGAGCGCCACCTTTGTCCAGCTCCCCTGGAGCAACCGTCAAATCAGCTTCATTTGGCTGCGCCACCCCGGTGAAATTCAGCTAATTTGACCAACGAAATGCATTTATTAAGGAAAAGTTAGACCTTTCAAGCAAACAAATTGTTTTTAAGTGTTAATCTTGTTAACAACAAAGTCCTGACTGAAAAATGTTGGGTTAATCTTGTAAAGTTCTTGTTAAATTCCTCCCATGCATGCTCCCGCGGCCGCCATTTGGCAGGCATTCGATTTTTGGCACAGCACCGGCCCACATTTCCGGGTTCAGCCCACACGCTGACACGTCAGCGGTGACGCATAATAGATGCGACGTATACGGCGAAGCGACATGTTTATGGATTTTTCCACTTTATTAAACATGTTTGGACTGATGCGACTTAAAGGGCGGTGCGACGTGTACGGCAGACAATACGGTACAGCTCCTGAAGCTGAGAGTAAGTATGCAGTCATAATCGACGAGCTCCAACTAGTGGTGTCGGCCCATGATGGGTTCGGGTTGATTACCGTACTTGCTCCTCATCCATCAGACCTTGATATAATAACCACATACAGGTACACAGAGAGAAATCATTAGCTGGGAGGAGGAAAAAAAGGCTGAAAGAGGCTGAGAAGACAGAAACATGTACACATACAGATAAATCAATAGACAAACACGCAAAAGTCATTCAATCAAATTTTTTTCTGCCTGGACGCAAACCGCTTTGAAAACTCAACTTGGCGCAAAAGAAACTGGTAACTGAGAGAGAACGAGCAACAGAAATCAGAAGAAACCGCAGTCCGTCCGGACCTGGCGGCAAAGGGAAAGCAAACGAAACGCGAGACAGAAGACGAGCGGAGTCGCACACGGTCAGTGGACGTGCAGCGACGGGGATGACGATGATAAATGTGGCGTCCCAGAGCGTTCATCAACAAGCCTTCATCTGTCTCCTCGGCGGGACGCCTCTCAGTCCTCTCAGCCATGTAAATACAAGGAGCCAGTTCGGGTCCGCTCTGCAAGATCGATATCTACTAAACAAAAACTGCACCTCTGACAAATTGGATAGATGTTTACTTGAGACAAGCATGGGGGAGTTTTTGTACAAAAGAAAGCCTTGGATATTGATTGCAACATATATTTTTACTTGAGAGTTTGTAACCTTCTTTTTCAAATTAAGTGAGTTTATGTGCCAAGGACTCGTGTTAAAATCTGTCACAAAGATTAATAAAAATTCATGGCTGAACAATACAACATACTGCTTTGCATTAAAAAAAATTTGACAAATCGAACTCTATTTTTTTTTTTATGCACAATAAAAATCCATCATACCTTTTTAATATTGTCATGGAGAGGACACGGCTCACCCACCAGCATGGAACCATGTCCAACGCTCATCTCAAAGACTTTAAAGCAAAGATTTCAGCGGCCTGAAGGTCAAGCTCAAGTAGGTTTTATCATCGTTTGTATCACATGTGGTGCAGGAGGTGGAACGAAATTGTGTACACAGGGTCCCAGTTATATCCAACAATAGCAAAAATATAAAGTGTAAAAAGAAACAGTATACAAGGGTCTAAGATATAAACTAAGAAATACGCTAAACACGAATAGAGCAAAACAATACGCCGAACAACAGCAGTCTGCGTGAGCAGATGACTACGGATGAATACAGCAGCATGAAATAATCAGCAGCATGGATAATCAGCAGCACATATCACCAATCAAAGTGGCATTAGTGTTTTTTTTTATTCACAGTGATAATCCTGATTAAGGATTTAAGAGTCTAACAGCCTCAGGGTAGAAGCTGTTCCTCAGTCTAGTGGTTCTACACTTAATGCTCCTCAACCTCCTGCCTGAAGGGAGCGGGGCATAAAGTGTGTGTGCTGGGTGAGTGAGGTCCTTCATGATGCAGGTGGCCCTCCCTGCATTTGGAGGTGTAAATGTCTGTGATGGTGGGGATACTGACTCCAACAGACTTCTGTGCAGCTTTCACCACTCTCTGCAGAGCTTTCCTCTCTGCTGCTGACGAAAGAAGGTTTGTGCACTGACGGTCTCCTGGAGAACGTTATGGTTTCATTCTGGGAGTTTAACTCCTGCAAAGAGGTCCGAGGTGATGCCCTGAGAGATGAACTTTTTTAAAAAGTTACATATTTGAGAGAACAATCTGAGAACGGGTGAGCGAACTCATAGTGAAAACGTACATGGCACATTTGGTTTAAACAAATGGTTGACACAAAACAGGGAAATAAAACCTCATTGATGCAAATTGGTGGATTCCAGTGAACAATTTTGAGTCATATCATAACAGATAGCCCTTTTTCACCAAAGTTTCATATAAAACGAGTGGAATTAACATGGACTGACATCAGTGAGAGTGAGCTCATTAATCAAGGCATCAGGAGCTGAACACACCTCAGATATCTTCAGATCAACATCAACAATTGATTTCAACAACAGGGTGTCTTCTCTGACATCTGGAAAAGACATCTGGAAATAATAAAAATAAAAACATCTCAAAGAAGAAGGGACAGGGGAAGAGGGAATAAACTGCTATGGAAAGCCAGGAATGATAGAGGAAGAACACAGGAGCAATGTACGACAAAGAAGATGAACCGTTAAGAGAAAAGATTTCCTCCTTGTGTCGAACGTGACTGACAGGAACTCATGTTCAACTAAAGAGGAGGCATCAGCAGTTGTTGCTAAGAAACTAAGCTGATCTTTCCAAATATAAAGTCTGTTTTATTAGGTAGGAGGCCTGGTCTGATTTAGTACACATTTAAAGGCAAACCTGACTTTAAAACGTGCTTGTTGGTTGATAAATCTCCCCTCACGAGTTGTAATCCTATTTCACCCTGTGTGTAGCTCTGAGTTAAACAAAAACAGAGTTGATCACCTTCTTTCCTGAAACATTAGCTTCATGGACCTCCTTTGTCCGGTAGACTTGTGAAACAGAGCAGAGAGACTTGAGGGCCTGACGTGCTCCATCCAAAGTGCCAAAATCAGCTTATTGTCGCAGTTACGTGATGAAAATTGCATCATGTTGTTTGCAGAGCCGCTTCGCCCGCCTCTTCTCGACTCAAGGCCTCGGCCGAAACTTTTCTCACAGGCGTATGTGCCAAGTATTGCGTGATTGGGCAGAAGTTTGTGGACGTGTTCGCCACTGCGGAAATGCGCTCGGACATTCAGCTGCACGACTAAACAAACACGCTAAACTGGTCAAATGGCCCAAAACTCGTGGAGATCGTGCAGACATCGCGTATGGACAAGTCTGTCTGCTGAAAAGTGTGGCGCCCTCGTCATGATAGATCTGTGGCCAAACGGCAGATGCAGGGACGAGTGGAGACTCTGGTGGGAAGAAACTTTTGCGGTGACATATACTGCAGCGGGAGGGGTTTCCCAGGAGCTCTGTGTCTCGTAGACTACGAAAGGTGTGTGTGAAAACAAACATTCTGCAACCACTGACCGCGAGTTCACTTTTCAGCTTCGGCTGGAGTTTGGTGGGCTCTTTCGTGAATGTGAAAGAAGGAATGGATTGCGGCCTAAAGGGCCTCTCATACCGTCTGGCCCAGCCAGGCATGCACCCAGTCCCTCTTCAACTCACTGGAGGTGTGCTTCGATTGCCTCCCATACCACCTTCAACAGATCACAGCAGCTTCAAACCTCTGGTAAGACCAGTCCACCAGCGCTGAGCTGGATCCTTCCGGAACAGGATCCAGGAACTCTTATTTTGACAGGGTGCATTCTGGTAACCGTTTACTTGGATGCAGTAACTTTTGAGCTAACTAATTATAAAGTTATGAACAAATATGACTGCCTTGAATGAATAATTGGATATGTAAACTGAAAACAATTACATAAACACTCGTTTTAAACACAACAGCCACTTATGACTTCTTCATATCACATACGCGCTGTCCCTTCAATTAGCATTTCCGCTCCTACCCTTAAAAAACCTCCGCCCCTAAAAGAGTGGTGGGAGTGAGTGCCGAGCTAACCAGGCAGTCTTACGCAGGCAGCTGCCATGAACAGACGGAGGAGGCGCCTGGAGGTTTCACATGTGGAGTTGGACGACAACGAGCAGGGACATTGAACTCAGCAGAGAGGAGTCGGCACAGAACCGTCAAGTAAAGGGGAGGGGTGTAGGATGCTTGACAGAAGTAACGTGTTTACAAATGTAGATAAACCTAGATGTTTAACAACCTGTTAAAATACACCAAAATGCAGGAAATCACATCTACTTTATTCAAAAATTCCTTCGGGAGGACCTCCACACACCCCCACCTGGCCCACCCACTATTTGTGTTCCTGCATCAATCGGTTTACAAATTAAGCCCTGCAGTCCGCATGTTACATATCGAAGGATCGCACACCAAGGGGCAAATTTGACAGAAAACACTCGAACATCAGAGAAAACTCCCCAAACTGAACATTTCTTTTAAAAAGTTTTAGAATATAATACTGCGTGAGTCACGAACCAGCACTGTTATCAAAGGTCATAGGAGCTGTATAGAAGCTATAGTTGTTAAGATCCATGTAGCACCTTGTGCAGGGAGGCAGCCACGCCATCATCGAGCAGAAGAAGCCATTTCTCCACCTGGTCCCTGGTGTTGGAGGTGGAAATGAAATCCAGAACTTCACCTTTTCACCTTCATGCAAATGACATCCAGTCCAGATGTGGCCACAAAGAAGATTGCAAGACAGGTAAATCATACTTTTTAAAAGAACTCAGCTGAAAACAGATGTTTATAAACATGGTATAAAAAAAGACACAACCAGTTTTTCTCAATCTGACATTAAAACCAAATCCTTTAAGTTTTGGGGAAGTTTGGATTCCCCAAATTGTTTAGTTTATTAGAAAAGTGCTGAACTACACAGAGAACAAATGGAGAACTATTCAGGAAATAAATTTTATATGTTCATGTTGATGTATGGAGATATTTGTGATTAGTTTAATTTATTTCCTCATACAGCCAAACAAACGATGTCCAGACGCTGAATGTAACGACTTGTGACTACAAGCCACAACAGATACTAAAACGAACAACTGGTCACAGTTTATCACAATTTACTGTATACGATTGTATGGATTCTCAAACTTCATGACAAAAAGTTTCAAATAAAACCACTTTTCTTTGTAAGCAAGATATATAGTACCTTTTTTTGTTTTGTTTCGTGTTTGTAACTCTTGGAATTTTACAATTTATAGAAATATTCCCTTTAACTCTTCTTCTTTAGATATTTATTAAGACCTTCAAGGACAATTTTGCATAAATTGTACATTTTTTAAACTCTGCAACATCTCGTCAATAGTTATCACGGCCGAGACATGTTTGTGCTGGAATAAAATTAGGAGAACTGTGTAAATCACTTTGTCGAACCAGAATAAACGTTAAACATTTTTTTAATTGATATTTTGGGGAGAAAAATAACCTGTGACTATATGTATGATGAAATATAATGTGGTGTGAGCATAAAATAGAGTAAACTCCTAAACACTGTTGTTGTTTTTTTTATTATTTATACGTATAAACCTTATTGATTGAATGTTCATGAAGCATTCACACTATTGTGATCCATTTTTCTTCAGAACATTTTTGGTGCAATTCTCATCCTGCAGTTTTCAATCTATTTCAACAAATCATAAATCAAAACGTTCAGCTCTTTCAGGACAATCCTGCTATGACTGTTGGTATTGGTGCAACTTTAGCTTTTTAAAATATTTAGCCTTTTCTGCCATTTTTCCTCCCTCACAGGAAATGAATTGAGCTCATTTTACATCCTTCAAATCTTTAGATCTGTTTACAACCTTTTACTGCTCCTTTCACATTTTGTTCTGGTTCGGCTTCTTTCAGCTTCCTTCTGCAAATTTAAACATTTTTTCAGCTATTTTCGGCTCATTTCAGCTGGGGGTTTTTTTTCAGCTGTTTTGTGTTCCTTTTAGATTTTTTTTCAGCTGT
>NC_056510.1:9006818-9033149 GCF_014905685.2 Nematolebias whitei | reverse complement strand
TTTTGTGTTCCTTTTAGATTTTTTTTCAGCTGTTTTGTGTTCCTTTTGGATTTTTTTTCAGCTGTTTTGTGTTCCTTTTGGATATTTTTTCAGCTGTTTTGTGTTCCTTTTAGATTTTTTTTCAGCTGTTTTGTGTTCCTTTTGGATTTTTTTTCAGCTGTTTTGTGTTCCTTTTGGATTTTTTTTCAGCTGTTTTGTGTTCCTTTTAGATTTTTTTTCAGCTGTTTTGTGTTCCTTTTAGATTTTTTTTCAGCTGTTTTGTGTTCCTTTTGGATATTTTTTTTCTGCTAACTACAACATTTTTGTGCTTCATCTAACTTCTTTCTGCTAATTTCAGTTTGTTATGCTCCTTTCAGCTTATTTCTGCAAGTTTCAGCTTTTTCTACTATTTCAGCTACTATATAGCTGTTTATGCTAATTTAAGCATTTTCAGCTAATTCCATATTGTTTTGCACTCATTTCAACTTTTTTAACCCAACTCAGTAAAACTGTGCTCTCTCCACTTCCTTCTTGTAATTTCAGCTTCTTTCTGCTTTTTTTATTTTTTTGCTACTTTTCAGCTGTTTATTTTTGCTAATTTCAGCCTTTTTTTTTTAAATAATTTCCCCTTTTTTGTGTTTTTGGTATTTGCTTCTTTCAGCCTAATTGGGAAAACGTGTTCTTTCTGCTTTCTTATGCTAATTTAAGCTTGTTCTACCTTTTCAGCTATCTTTTTTTTTAGCTAATTTTAACTGTTTTTGGATAAATCCAAGTTTTCATGTCTCTGCTACTTTCAGCCTAATTAACTTCTTTCTGCTAATTTCAGCTTGTTATGCTCCTTTCAGCTTATTTTGCTAGTTTCAGTTATTTCAGCTACTTTTAGCTGTTTTATGCTAATATTAGCTTTTTCAGCTAATTTCATTTTTATTTTTGCTCTCATTTCAACCTTTTCCAGCCTAATTCAGTAAAAATTTGCTCTCTCCATTTCCTTCTGGCAATTTAATCTTCTTTCTGCCTGTTTAGCTACTTTTCAGTTGTCTATGCTAATTTCAGCTTTTTAGATAATTTCCTAATTTTTGTGCTTTTTTTCTGCTTCTTTCAGCTTAATTAATCAAATATGTGTTCTTTCTGCTTTCTTCTGCCTAATTAGGCTTATTCTTTCATTTGAGCTACATTTCAACATGCTTTTAGCTAATTTCAGCTGTTTTCCTGCAAGTTCTTCAGCAATAAGCATTCACACTGCATTTTTGCAGGAAATGTAACTTATCTAGTTCATTTTAATGCTCAAACTAACAAACGGCCTGAAAATTAAAGCTGCAGTTTCTTCTTTCCACCAATTTGATCATAAATACAAAATGACTTCTTTCTGTTCTTGCAATAAATCAACAAAGAATAGTTTTCTTTATTCTACATCGACTCTCGTTCCTGGAGAACTACCATAAAAATACAAGTGACTTTAAAAAAGGGGAGTTTAAAACGGAGCCTGAGTGTTCAGCACCTGTTTTTATGGATAAATTAACATCATTTACAGACAAAAAGTCTGATTTGATTGTATTTCAAAGGGCACCCAATTATTCCAGCCAAGTGAGTCAGATTGATGAAGTCTGATTGTATCTTTTCATAAATTTTATCATGCTTGTGATTTTGGTCCATTCTTTAAGAGGACAAAGTAATAATAGGTCTAATTTTATATTCACTGTGTCAGCGGGGAGCTATTCATGAGTGCGCTGAATGGATAACATGGTATTATGCGTGATAATGTCGTTTTTATGCACCGAGCAGATGGCTTCGGTGGAGGACGGGGTGTGTTCGCAGCCGATATGGCAGGTAATCTATGCAGAGAAAACTTTTCAGGTTCAAAACTGAATTTTTCCTTAAAGGCAAACCACATGTCTTGTCATGTAAACACACCCTGCAGAGTAATACATCAGTGTGCGAGTGTGAAATCGAGATATTTCTGTGAAAGCTGCAGGGCTAATATTGTGCAAATGCATGAGTTTGTTGGTAAACAGCGTGCCAGTCATTTCGACTAGCTTGGAGGTGAAATGGTTCTCCATTCACGTGCTCGTTAGAACGAGGTCTGCAGCATCGTTAAGAGAAAACGGCTTGGTCAGAATAAATCTTTCAAACTGTTTTTGGCCCTGGTTTTATGCACAGACGAGCACGCAGGAGTCAGCTGGGCACACAATAAAACCAACAACAAATTTTTACAGAGATGTGGGAGGATGTGACTCCAACTCAAAGATCAGTGAATCTGGAGCCCCTCCCAGTGGCTGACTGGACTACGACAGGCTGGGTGAAAACTGCACCGCCGCCTGCGCTCTGTTGTAGCATGTAGTCAAGATGCTTCTAATTTCATGCCCTGCTGATCAGCGCCATGAATCAAGTGCAGGGAGAAGTTGTTTGTTGCAGAGGGGTGTTTGTCCCAGAGCTGGCCTTCACCGCAGGATTTAGAATCACGTGACCAGATCCTCAAGCACTGAACAAGTCGTGAAATTTGATATTTTAAAATTAATATATCATCCCATTTCCCGTAATAGGTAATCTAGAAATATTGTTTTCCATTAAAAAGACAAAAGTGACGGAGAGAGATGTGAAAACGATTAGAGGAATTTACACCTAACGTATTTTCACATTCTATAATCCAATCTTTGTTTTAGGTTTTTATTATAAGGATGGGGCGGCACGGTGGTGCAGTTGGTAGAGCTGCTGCCTCTCAGCGAGCAGGTCACTCTGGTTCAACTCCCGGTCCAGGGGCCGCTCTGGGTGGAGTTTGCATGTTCTCTCCGTGCATGCGTGGAGTTTCTCCGGGTACTCCGGTTTCCACCCAGAGATCAAAAACATGCATGTTAGACTGATTGGTGACTAAATTATCCTTAGGTGAGAGTGAGAGAGTGAATGGTTGTTTGTCTCATTAGTCTCTGTGTCCCTGTGATGGACTGGAGACCAGTCCAGGGTGTCCCCCACCTCTCGCATAGCGATGGCTGAATATGGGCACCAGTGACCCCCGCGACCCTAAATGGAAGAAGCAAGTAAAGGTAATGGATGGATGGATTATAAGGATGATCACTGGACACATAGGGCATCCAACTGGGAGGAGACCCTGGACACGTTGGAGACACGCAATTTTGATGCATGCTCAATAATCCAGATAGAAAAATCTAAAAATCTTAAATCAGGTCCTCTGGATGGATAAAAAAAAACAACTTAATTTATTTGGATTCCACAGAGGGCTGACTGGAAACACATCAAGCAGGTGCTATTTGTGAAACAGATCTGGGTTGGCAGGCCTCAGACTGATGAAGTCTTCTGGATGGAAGATGAAACGTTTCTCCCTTAAAGAAACTTGTCCAGATGTCACGATTTAACCTTTTTTGTGATTTATCTACCTGGACCATTGAGATGAAAGATGAAACGTTTCAACAAGTTTTGTATGTTTTTGAATCCGTCCAGAGGACCTGACTTAACTTCGTTAGAGTTTTAGTGATTGATAAATGTGACCAGTTTCTTCAGCAGACAACTGAAACTGCTTACACACACTTAAAATTCAGTAACAATTAGTATTTTAATATACACTTCCGACTGTTAGTTTTTTCTACCTGGATGATTGAATCGTGTTCTAGAATTGCTCCGCTCTGGGTGGCTGCATGTTGGAGCAGCGCTGTTACTTTCATTCTGAGATTTTGCTTTCGGAAACTTTAATTCCTGTTTTTCTGGATGTAAATCAGCTTTTTTGGACGATTGTTTCCTCAGGTGTCAGACGCTGTGCAGCTGGAAAGATTTTTATTGAAACTTTTTGTACTTTTGGACATTTGTTATGATGCATAACCATAACAGCAAGGTGTTTTTTTTTATTTTTATAATATCTCAACTACAGCCCCAGATCTCAAATGAGTTGAAAAGGAGGCGCCGTGGATGCATTCCCATCTACCTATGCTCAAGTGCCTGACCACTGAGATCCTGCAACTATCAGAAAACACGGCTCATGACAGCAGAAGGACGGGATCATCCCCTGGCACCTGCAGCCGGCTGTCAGCAGCGATGAGGAGCTCATCAGACTGCTGGAAGGAGTGGCTATCACTCTGGGAGGAGTTCAGCCCGGCGTTCAAGGGGACTGCAGTCCAGGGGAACCGAGAGGCCAACCGAGTATGGGTGGACGGATCTGACGGCATCTGCGGCCAGTTTGTTCGCATCCGCTGTGGGACGGACCTTTACAAGAAATCCTTCCTGCCTACATCAGCATCTATAACATCTCTTAACGAAACGACGATAACGAGTTACAACAACATTTAATTTCCCTTTGGGATTAATAAAGTATTTTTGAATTGAATTGAATATTGAGCATAAATCTGGACGATACACTTCAGGTTTGTTTTGCATTGGAAGGAAGGAATGCATGGCGTTGTAATACAATGACTCCGGGCTTACAACAGTCCATAAGAACATTTCCCTTTTGTCTTGTGAAAAAGAAACATATAAATCAAAGGTTAATTAGTTTAGAAAGT
This sequence comes from Nematolebias whitei, assembly GCF_014905685.2. Classification (NCBI taxonomy): domain Eukaryota; kingdom Metazoa; phylum Chordata; class Actinopteri; order Cyprinodontiformes; family Rivulidae; genus Nematolebias; species Nematolebias whitei. Next base: position 9,028,665 of record NC_056510.1, on the reverse strand, counting down.
GTTGCAGCAGCATTTGCACCTGTAAGCCTGTATAACCGTGTTGAGGGTCCACAGCAGACTTGCCGGTACTGATGCACATCTCTGTGTGTAGGCTCCCAGTCCCCCCCCCCCACGACCTCATTTTCTTTGGGTCTTCAAACACCTTTGCCCCTTTCAGACAAAATCCATAATTTCTATTTGATGGTGCAGTCAGGCTGAGCTTTCTGGAGGACACTGCCTGAAATTGATGTGTCTCATTTCCGGTCCACTGAGGACACCAATTACCCTTTGGATACTCTTTGAGGATGCTGGATTCTCTCTGTTGTGACTGAGTCGCGCCTCTCTGCTCTTTTTTGTCTAAATGCTACTTTCTTGGACTGCGATTGTGTTTTATCCTTTACTCCCACCACCTGGACAAGTTCACACCCCCAACTTTTGCACTGAATGTCTTATCAGTAAGCATTTTGTTTCTTTTTTTGTTTCTTTTTAAAGTAAGATTTTTGCCACTATTGCTGATCTGAACCTTTTTGCACTCACTATTATTATTATTATTATTATTGCAATAAATGCAACTTCACCAATCGGATGCTTCCTTCTGCATGTGTCACCAAAACGAGCAATCTCCGAACGAGTTACCGCCACCCCCCGTAGCTAATGCTAGGCTAAGGCTTTAAAACTGTAGCTTTTTGCTGAGAGTATGAAACTAAACTTAATAATAGTTATTCCGAATTAAACAGCATAAAAAGTAAGACACATGTTTAGTCAAACGTTTCTTTTGTTGTTAGAATACTTCTTAGAAATAAATCTTACTTACTCTTAAATGTTGCATTTGTTGAGAAAATTGGTGAGTTGAGCCTATGAGAACAAAATAAATCTCTGCAAATGTTCAAATGTTCCCAGGACCAAACTGTATCTTCCAAGAAGACAACGCCGACCCCCACAGAGCAAGGTTTATCAGAAACTGGGAGAGGATTGGCCAGTCCTGACCTCAAACCTATTAAACAGCTGGACCAGCTCCAAGGTGCTGTTCATTCCAGCGTGACCAACACAGACTGGCTACTTGGGACAAATGCAGGTTGAAGAATGCCGACCCACAGCAGGGTGTGACCATGTGAGCTGTTGTGGCTGTGTATGGTTCTTCCACATGCAGCTAGCTAGTTTTGTACGCTTCAACCATAGTGCATAGCCAGAGTGTTTTATAACTATTTGTTTCAGTTACTTACACTGATTGAAACGACAAAAACTGAATTTCAGTCTTCTGTTGTTAGCGAGATCTGAAGCTTTAATGATAATGAAGCATCGGAGAAGTGAAAAGTTGGACCCTGCTAGGATTACCAAACCCTCGATGGCTGACAATCTTCCCCAGCAGATAATGAAGATGAGTGGCTTCACATTTACACAGTAACAAAATATATAAAGCCTCTGAATCGAGTACAGTTTTGTGCCATTTGAACTCGTACCTTGTTCGCATTATAAAGAGGATTGTGGAGCCACTGCTCACGATGTTTTCGTGGTCGTCTCTTAAAGCAGGAAAAGTGTCATCCTGTGTTTTTACGCTGTTGCTACTGGGGAACAGATCACTCGTAGGCCTCCTCTTCTAGATCGAAACCATGAAGATAAAGGATGGATAAAAGAAAAATAAAATGGAAAAATAAATAAGCAGCTTTTTAATTTAATGTAGGACTGTCACAATTATTAAAAAAGTCAAAGCAGTGACTCAATTTCATATCCAATGCTGCCCTCTAGTGGTAGAAGTTTGAAAGTACACAAATCATCTGAACGAAATACATCATCTTTACTCGCTTCTTCCTTTATGGTTCATGGGGGTCACTGGTGCCCATGTCCAGCAATCACTGTGCGAGAGGCGGGGACACCCTGGACAGGTCTCCAGTCCATCACAGGGACACATAAAGACAAACGAGACAAACAACCATTCACTCTCTCACACCTAGAGACAATTTAGTTACCAATCAGCCGAACATGTTCCTCCGATACCAAACTCCAATAATGACCAACTATAGATTTTAAAAATACATAAAACACACATATATATATATGCATATATTTATACATATACATAGTCGTCTATATATATATATATATATATATAAATATATATATATAAAGTATTGTGAACACTATTTATGGTTGTATCAACTGTTTGTGTTCATTAAATGTTGTTCAAAGCCACAGAAAGATTTGAGCCGACATTCATGTCCTCTGAGGTGACAAACAGCAGAAAACAACCAGACATATTGGAGAATACAAACAAATACAAAGGACAGAGTACTTAGAATATTTATGGCCTGATTACCATAGTAGTAATACAACGTTCAGTTTATGTCAGGACCAATTAAAACAGGCAAAATCCATACCTACCTTTTTTTTGGGGGGGGGGGGGGCTCTTACTGTATTTAAATGAGCCATTCACATTTTTCAGTAGGTGTTTCTGAAACCCAGTCACCTCAGATCTGTTCATAAAGACATAAAACATCATTTCCCAGAATCCTTTGCAGCACCATCTCAGGAAATCTCATTTGCTGAGTTTGTTGTTCGATTGGGCAGGACGTTGTCGAGGCCGTCCTGCAATAAACACGTGCACTTAAAGTAAAATCAAGGAAGAAATAACCCAGACTTTTATAAAAATTATTTTATTTCATTACTTGACAAGTACTCAGCACTACAAAAAAAACCTTCTTACAAAGTAGTTTGACTGATACAGCTTGTTAAAACATATATATATAGTGTATATATATATATAAAGCACACTAATAATCCTGAAAGTGAGCAGAATAAAATGAAATTGTAAAAATATTAATTTTCTTTTAGTTCTGCAGCCAATTCACATTTTTAAATAGTGAGTGTGACAAACAGCGCGGGTGGGAATACGAGGAGCCCCTCGCTGCTCGTCAGTCCCGTCAGTCGTCCACGATGCTCAGCAGAGCTCGTAGCTTCAGGCTGCAGGCCAGCTCTTCTTCTCGACTCGCAGAAATCCGTCGCTGCAGATCCTTCAGTCTCCACAGCAGAGGTTCAGGAGGGGCCTTCGACCAGGCTGCTCCGTCCCAACGCTCATCCCACCTCTGAGGGATAAATAAACATGTTAGCTTCCGAGCTGATAATGGCTGCCACAGCTTACTGTATCTACCTTTGGCAACACAAAACCAGCTCTAAATTACTCTAAATGACAGATAATGAGGTACGGTTCAAGTGGTAGTAGCCGAGAGTCATCCTCAGCATGTACTTTGAGCATTAACACATCGTGAGTGGACACCTGAGTCAAAGCTGCCTCTGGAGGCCTGTCTTTGGGCGCCCGCTGTATGATCGTCTGCGTGGACAGCAGGGTGGAGGACGGGACGAAGAGCGGCGTGGACAACTTGTCCAACGGGTCCTCGTCCAGCCAGCGCTGAAGCTGCTCCGTGCTCCTGCAAACAGGACGAGATGACGAATATTTCTGTCCATTAGACAGAAAAGGACGAGCTGACGGAAGCTCAGCTCAAAAAAACTGGACTCTGTTTTTAATTCAGACATCAGAAAATAATCCAGAGAAGATCAAGAATCTCTTGTTCGTCTGCGACAGGAGTTGCTTTTAAAAATATTGAACATCTTTTTAAAGATGCTTGTAATTTTGTTGAAATATTAGCGCCATAATTATCACAAGATTCAGCTCTGTACAGAAAGCGCCGTTATCTACTGCAGGTAAGATACTTCCTCTCAACACCGTCTGTGAAACAAATTCATGAGGAGATTAATTTAAGGTTTTTACTTTCAGATACTGTTCTGCTGGAGATAACTTTAAATTCTTCACTTATCCAACTTTTAGTTGCTCCAAAACGCAAGTGAAGGAAAAGAAACCTAAAATAAATCCAAGTTTATTTCTAAAGCTCTTATTTATACATAAATAAACAAACAAATAAATAAACCTTGCACTGTGCCAAAGTTAAAATATAAAAGTGTTGCACATTTAAAACAAAATCATGTTAAATTGATTTTTTTTTAAAAAACCTTGCACTGTAAGAAACATTTAAATTAAGATGAATAAAATAGAAGATCAAAACGTTCTGCTCAAGCTCGTTTTTAAACGTGAAGAAGAGTTCTGGAAATCTACTTGTCGGAGCTCAAGTCCTGTTTTCTGATTGTTAAACTGGATTTTCTTTGGTGTTTGTTTACAGATTCACCTAAAAATGTAAATAAAATCTGTTTATTCTTTTAGTTCCGGAGCTTTCTTAAGTGTGACTCTTTATTTGCACACGAGACTGAAACTGAGCCGAAGTCCTAATCTACAGAAGGTCTGACTGATGTGAAGGAAAAATGTAAGGAACTGAGGTCTGGATGAAGATTTTTGCACAGTTCTGTAGCGTTTCAGCTCTTGTGACGTGTTAAGCAACATTGTTTTTTTATTTATTATATACTTTTCACAAACTTCCAGCGTCTAGATCTACCAGCGGAGATGGAGCCGTACCTCCAGCTTTCAGCCCTCTCCTCCTCTAAGTTCTGCAGGACCCGGTGGGCCAGCAGCTCCTCGGCTGTGGGGGTGTGAGTGATGTCCTGCGGGGGCGACGACACGTCGGCGGGCTTCACCACGCTGTGGAACAACCTCTGCCTGAGAGGGAGGCTGGGAGATGGAGAACAGGCACCTTCAGCTGCCCTGAGGGAGGAGACAGGAGGGACGTGAGGAAAAACCTCCATACAGATGTTACTGACCTGATCCAGGTTCTACGATTCTGTAATAGCAACCGCTGAACCACTGTGCCACTATTTACTAAATAGATGAAGCTTCAGTCCAGAGATCTCAATGCTTCCACAGTGATAAAGAGCAGACAGGTGTGCCAGGGTGGAAAGACATCAGCAATGACCTCAGAGCAGTGGATGCCCATCGATCTGAGAAAGGTCAAGGGTCATTTTCTGTCAGGAGCTCATGGATTTTTCACAAGTGGAACACATTTTAGACAGCTGCCAATCAATCCAGGAGTTGCAGCAGATGCACCCTGAAGGTCAGACCGTGTAATGCTCAGAGGAAAGAGTTGTCTCATCACTTTTAGCACATCTAGAATGTAAATCTGTATCTTTCTCATCTCACTCTTTAATCTTTGTGGTCTAAAACAAAGTGGAACAAAGACTTTGTCTTTTTAGCGTCGCCTTAAGGAGCACTGCTGGTTCTGGAGACGCCTGCTAATGAAGTCAAAACCAGTGAACAGAACCATCAGTCCACAATGGGCTTGTAATGGTAACAATATTAAAGTTCAGGGAAGGAGAACTCCGGTTGTGGAAATATTCAACAGATCGTTTTAAGGTAAATCTTAAAATCCCTACCCGTTCATCTCCTGCTGCTTCTCTCTGTGCGTTTGCTCGACGGCCCGAGTCCACGGGTCAGGCGGTCGGAAACCGTCCAGCGACCCTGCGGGGAAGTAAACCAGGATCTCTCCATCATCCGTGACAGCATCTTAAAAAAGGACAAACAAACAGTTGATAACAAAACAAACCGTGATAAATACAGGTGAGGGCAGGATCCAGGTGTTCTCTGTAATAAATGGTGCAGACCTGAACAGACGGGCGGACCCGGCAGCTGCCAGTCTTTCAGTTTGTGGTCGATGAAGATCACGACCACGTCGTCCCACGGAACCTGCATGAAGTTCGGACTCTGCCGTTTATCCGTGTTTCTGAATGTTACTTTGGATCCAGGGGTTTTGTTAGCCTTCAGTCGAGCTCTTTCCAGAAGATTCTCCAGCCGCGACATGAGGAGAGGCTGACTGCGGCGAGACGCTGGGATCTTAGCGGCGTAACGAAAGATGGAGCAGCACAGATCTGACCACGAGCCTGAGCAGAGAGAACGATAACCAGAGTGCGCTGAGTGATGAATGACTTGGCTAAAGAAGATAAAAACTACATTATTAAAACAACCAAATGATCAGAACACAAGCTAAAAGCAGCAGAACAGGAGATAGAAGCTAAATCTAGCAGAAGAGTAGCAAAAAGTAGTGCAAGTGCTAAGGCTAAAATTAGCAAAAACAGATGTTAAAATTAACTAAAATGTATGTAAAAAAGTAATAAAAAAATATAAATTGACTAAACTGAAGTTAAAAGAAAAAGAACGGCAGCTAAAATCTAAAATAGCTAAAATTGTAGCTAGCAAAATGTTAGCTGAAAGCTAAAAGTAGCTTTAGAGGATGAAAACATACAGAAGCAGATTTTAAAATGTTAACCAAAATTAAGAGATCTCAACGTATTTCCTGGGATAATTTTATTGAAAATAAAGTTAAATATTTAAAAATTATAAAAGTGACAAAAACCAGAAGTCATAGCACCCATCTCCTAAATGAGCAGTCACAGAATAAAACATGTCGTTCCTCGTTTTAAGCGAACGGTAACCATAATTAAATCTTTTCACTGACCTGCTGCAGGAAGCCCCTCCCACTCCGGCAGCCGCAGGCTGAGGATGGCTTCACGCAGCCAGGACAGATGCTCCGAACAGTTCCAGCCTCGATGAGGCACAAAGTCTCTGGTTTCAGGCAGAATGAACTCAGCGGGGGGCCACGAGAGTCCACACAGATCCTGGGAGGCCACCTTATCAGCGACGTGACCCAGGACGGCGTTGTAGAGCTGGACGACCGGCCGCAGGTCCTGGGATGGAAGGCGTGCAGCCGCCCGGTCCTGGCGGTTGGCGCAAACTCTGGGGCTGAACTCACGACTCAAACAGGCCTCGACGAGCTGCACTAGGGTTTGACACGAGAGAGGGAAGGGCGGCGGCGCACGGGGCAGCAGCCAACGGATCGCCTGGGTCAGCTGGAGACAACAGCAGACAGAACATATATTTGCTGAATTAGCACAAAAATCTGGAAATTAGTTTAAAAAAAGGCTGAAATTAGCAAAAAATAACTGAAAAGTAGCTGAAAATGCAAAAAAACAAACTACCAGAAGGAAGCAAAAGAACTGAAATGAGCTAAAAAAAAAAGGAGCGGAATTAGCTGAGAAAGCTAACATTAGCATCAAAAGCGCTAAATGGTACCTGAAAGAGCAGAAAAAGCTGAAACAGAAAAAAAAAAGTTGAAACAAGCCGAAATTAGAAGTAAATTAGGCTGAAAGAACCAAAAATTAACACGAAATGCTTGAATTTATCTGAAAACAGCTGAAATTAGCTAAAAATGCTAAAAAGCTAGCTGAAAAGGTAGAACAAGCTGAAGAAAGCAGAGCAAACGTTTTCCCAATTATGCTGAAAGAAGCAAAAATGAGCACAAAATAATGGAAATGGAAACAGCTGGAAGTAGCTGAAAAATGTTTAGATTTGCACAAGGAAGCTGAAAGAAGCTGAAGCAGAACAAAATGTGAAAGGAGCAGTAAAAGGTTGTAAACACATCTAAAGATTTGAAGGATGTAAAATGAGCTCAACTCATTTCTATGAGGAAAAAATGGCAGAAAAGGCGAAATATTTCAAAAAGCTAAAGTCGAAGTTTCTTTATTTGTCATTCGCAACACATGTGGTATACGTGGTGGAACGAAATTGTGTACACAGGGTCCCAGTTACTAAAGCTGCACTAATACCAAAAGTCATAGCACCCTTCTCCTGAACGAGCTGAACATTTGATATACGATTTGTTGAAACAGCACAAAAAATGTGGAACGAGAAAGACGCCGAAAAATGTCTCACGGTAGTGGGAATGCTTCATAAACAATCCTACAACAACAAGACGTTTCAGAAGAAGCTGACCAGATGATGAAACATCCAGGAAGTAGATCACACTGCAGCTGAAAACATGTAACTACGATAAGTTGGTACCTGTTTGGATCCCTGAAGGTCGCTCGTGGTTCCTGGTATGAAGAAGAACTTGTACTCTGAGATGAGCTCCTCCTTCATCAGCGTGTGCAGCATCAGGGCTGAAGGAACCATGAGGACAAACTTCATTAACATCTCAAGTTCAATAAAACCTCCACTTCTTTCAACTAACCCCCCCCCAATGTTTATAAATACCTTCTTCCAGTTTCTGTGTATCCGCAGCGTCCCAGTGATCCAGGACCAGAACCACCAGGGGCAGTGGACAGTGCCAGCTGTTGACCTGCTGCAGCTGTTTGAGCTGAAGCAAAGCTGACAGCAGAGGGACGTCCTGGTCCTCCTGACCGGACCCGAAGACGGGCAGAGCGGGGAGCAGCAGGATGAGGGCTCCTGCGCCCTGGAGCTCTGAGAACTCCTCCACTTTGGACAGGCCGTGTTCGGTTAGCGGGCCTCGGGTCGCCTGGAAGACGTGAAGGGAAAACGTTCAAAGATGGGGCTTTACACAGAACAAACAGGTTTACCACACTAGCAACAAAGACTTGCACATGTCAGTCGTTAAATGAAAATAATGTGAAACACCGTGAAATAATCATCAATGGACTCATTAAAATAATTAAAATATAAAAATAAATTGTACTGCTTGAACCTGGCTGCCTTATCTGGTTTAAAACTGAAGCCAAAATGTTGCTTTTCCTCAGGGGTGGGGAGGCTGCTCCCTCCATTTTATTTATTTATTTTTTTTACACAGGAAATTGTGTTTTCACGGAGAGGCGGAGCTTAAAGTAGTACGTCAGCCAGCCACAAGAGGGCGCACTTCCTGTGGCTTCAACTGTCTCACGTTGTCTGAATGTTGTCACACCGATCCTCTCCTGGTTTTTTTTTATTCTTTTCTATATTTTTATACAAACTAATTTCACATTTGCTGTAGCATTTTAGTCTTGCATGTATCAAAACATGCATGTTAGGTTGATTGGTGACTATAAATCGTCTCTAGGTGTGAGTGAGAGAGTGAATGATTGTCTTGTTTGTCTCTGTGTCCCTGTGATGGACTGGAGACATGTCCAGGATGTCCCCTGCCTCTCACATGGCAACTGCTGGATATGGGCACCAGCGACCCCCGCAACCCGGAAATGACGAAGCGGACAAAGAGTCTTTCAACGTTCACACTGCAATTATTCATAAAATGCAACTTCTCTTGATTCAGTATAAAACACGGTGATGGAATGACCTGAACATGACTCGGGCCACTCAGACTCACCTTGACCGTGACGTGGACTTTATAAGCTCCCTGTCTGCTCTCCTGCAGGGCGTTCATGACACAGAGAGTTTTCATGGTGCCATCGGGCTGCTCCGCTGAGCCTCGCTCAGCACCAAGCTTCACCTCCAACCAGTCCGACAGCAGCCTGCAGATTCAAACAGAAAACAAACAGCTGCATCAGACAACTTACTTAGAAAAAAATAGTAATAATCATTTCTAGACTAAAGAACAATCTGGATTATTAAAGATGTCACTGCATAAAACTGAAGCGCTCCCTATGAGTGCACATTGACAGCCACAATTTTATAGCAGCGAAGATTCCACGAGATGTGATTGAAAAGATCCAGCAGCCATCTTGAATTGGGTTGACTCCAAAATTTAATAAGTTGTAGTCGTACATCTAATGATGAATACCATTAAGATGTGTATATTGCTTCATCAAATATTTTTCTAACAAACAAGCAAGCGTCTCATCATTAGATGAGTGGTAGTAAAGGAGGCGGGCGACATGCATTCTATCAAGAAAGGCTTGGCCATTAATTACTGTATTTTTCATCCTACAAGTGGCGTTTTTTTGCATAATTTGCACGCCCTGCGACTTATACGCCAAAGTGACATATTTATGAATTTTTTCTCCATATTTATAAACCAATTTTTGGCTGAGATATGTCCGCTTTCATTCATTCTGACTGAAATATTGAACACTACCATTTTCAGCGACTAGATGGCACTCGAGTAGTATGGCATGCCGTTGTATCATGTAATGTAATAGTAAAGTGGTTAATGACACAATCGGCTTGCCACAGCCTGCCATCTTCGTCCAGCTCGCCTGGAGCAACTGTCAAAACCATCAAATCAGCTTCATTTCGCTGCGCCACCCCAGTAAAATGCAGCTGATTTGACCGTTAAAGTGCATTTATTAAGTAAAAGTTCAACTGAAACACACCTTTACTATAATGTCAAGCAAACAAATAATTGTTTTAGGTTATCTTGTTAAATTTCTAAGAAATGCACAGCGTTCCTCCTTCCTGATTTCCTCCCTCTGCGCACTCCTGGAGCGCCGAGGCAGCGAATACTTTTGAAATGCAGCTGATTTGACCGTTAAAGTCCATTTATTAAATAAAAGTTAGACTGAGACACACATTTACTATAATTTTGAGAAAACAAATAATTGTTTTTAAGTGTTAATCTTGTTAAATTCTTATTAAAGTCCTCCTGTGCACGCCCCAGAGGCCGCCATTTGGCAGCCAATCGATTTTTGGCACAACACCAGCCCACATTTCCGGGTTGTCAGTGATGACGCGTAACAAACGCAACGCGTCAGCGATGACGCATAATAGATGTGACGTATACAGTGAAGCGACATATTTATGGATTTTTCCCCTTTATTAGACATATTTGGACTGATGCGAGTTATAGGGCGAAGCAACATTTACGGCGGAAAATAAGGTATACCTAAAAATATTATTTAAGACTTCTGATTGTTGCTCACCTGTCAGCCACACTGGCTACACTTTCATCATCGCTGGGTAAGAGGAGAAGGGTTTTCCAGAAGATGCGATCAGGTGGGTTTGGGGTGCTCTCCATCACCAGCGCAGGCAGATCAAGCGGCGCCCACGCCGTCTCCCTGAAGGAAGCATCATAAACGTCAAACTGCTGTTTGCTGACGTGAACCACCAACTGAACCTGACGTGGACTTACTCCAGCAGCTGATGGAAGAAGTAGTGGACTCTCATCTGGTGGATTGCTTCTTCTCTCATCCTCAGCAACCTGAACAAAGTCAGAAAATGTGTTTCAACGCAGCTAAAAGAAGCAGCGGTAGAAGAGGCAATGAGCTCACCTGGTGCTGGACACAGCTAAAACGCCAGCATTTCCAAGGTTGACCAAACCTCGAGTTAGATCTGCCATGGAGGGCTGAGCGGGGGCGCTGGGAGCCAAGGCCTTCAGTTTGAAACGAGGGTCGACGCAGCAAGGAGCTGCGGGGAAACCCCTCATCTGTCGCTTCAGCGTGCGGCGAACTGCCACCACGTCTCGCCACCTGGTGGTACAGGCGAAATGAAAATGTTCGAGATCAACTCCAACCGAGCTCCTAACGCAAACTTTAGTGTTTTTAGTCCGTTTCAGAACATTTTCACGGATGTCTTTTCTTTGCTTCACCTCTTGATGTACTTGTGGATACGCTCCAGCTCTGTTTCGAGGAGATCTTCGACCAGCAGAGAAATCTCTGTGCTTAAAGTCTCATCAATCAGACCGCAGCAGATCTGCTCGGAGCATGTAGCCAAACGTTTTGCTTTCTCGTTCAGCGCCTCCCTGTGATTTAAAAAAAAAAAGCTGCTCAGAACGGTCACGTGGTTGCTCGTCACCAACACTCAGAATTCATCGAGAAAACAATAAAAAAAATCAGCCAATAGACACGGTAAGATACAAGTTAAGCTGTTTTACAAAACAATGTTTCACAGTTTAATTAAATATGCTACTTTGATTTATTTTTTGTGTGTTTTATTAAAAAACAATATACTTTTTATGAAAGGTGAGACTTACTGGATCTCTGCGGTGGCGGTTTCCTGTATGGTCGTGTCCACCACTTGATGGATGAGCTCAGTGCACAGCGAGCAGCTGAACTGAGCCAGGAAGGCCTCGTGCTCCTGCCTCCGCCTTCCAAAAGCAGGCACGGGAAAAGAAACGAGGATAAACGAAATACAGTGGATTATCAGTGCTGTGGAAAATGACAAGAAAGTTCGACAAACCTCGCCTCCTCAAGCTTGCGTTTCTCTTCTGCGACTCGCTCCTGCTCCAGTTTGAACTCGGAGGACGATATCTCTTGCAACATCTGTCCCAACACTTCCCTCACCAGAGACTCCACCTGCACATCGCTCTCGCTGCAGAAGCAACATGTTAAAATCATCAACAGTGTCTGAGTGTCCACCACAGCATGATCACATTCCAGCTTCCTACTGACCACAGTTTCCTTTTATCGCGATTAAAACACTGGGTTGGGATTACTGGTGCAGTGTTAGAATGGTTCCTTTCTTATCTGAGTGACAGGAGTTTTTGTGTTAATGTTGGTAATAGTTGATCTGCTTCAGTGCCTCTTTCCTGTGGGGTCCTGCAAGGCTCTATTCTTGGACACCTTCTGTTTTCATTGCATTTGCTCCCCTCGGGATCTATCCTAAGGAAGCATGGTCTTTCGTTTCACTGCTATGCTGATGATTGTTGAATTTATCTGCCCTTAAAACCAAATAGTTCATGCACAATCCACCCTCTGTTGAAATGTCTTGATGACATTAAGGCATGGATGGCTTCACATGCTTTAAGTATCAACGATCAGAAAACTGAAGTGATTGTGTTTAGCCCTAGCTCTACTGCTGTCTCTGTTCCTGTAAACCTGGTCTCTCTTGAACCATATCTTAAACAGCCCGTTATAAATCTTGGGATGGTTTTAGACTCAGACTTTGTTTACTCCGTTCTACAAAAAAGATTATTCCAATTAAGGCAGATAGCGAAGCTTAAGTCTGTGCTGACCAGCTCTGACCTGGAAAAAAACAGTCCATGCATTTGTTACAACGCAGCTAGACTACTGTAATACGCTTTATGTTGGGGTCAGTCGGGTCTCCCTTTCACGTCTCCAGCTCATCCAAAATGCTGGAGGTCAGCTCTTAACAGGAACTTGTAGGTTTGATCATATTCCACGTTTTGTCCTCCCTTCACTGGCTCCCTGTACATGGCAGAATTTATTTTAAAATTCTTCTGTTGACCTTTAAGTGTGTTAACGGCCTTGCACCCTCATACCTCTCTGATCTACTCCAACAATATGTTCCTTCTTGGGCACTGAGATCATCTGACCAGCTGCTTTTGGTTGTACCAAAAACAAGAGTTAAGCTCAGATATCGGGCTTTTTCAATCATGGGCCCTAAACTTTGGAACAATCTTCCCCCCAACATTAGACAGGCCACGTCAATCCCCGTTTATAAATCTCTCCTAAAAACACCTGTTTACACTGACGTTTAACACAGCGGGATTTGATTTAGTATTTCATTGATTCTCATTGTTTTTGTGTTTTTATGTTTTTATTTTGATGCTTTTAATTATATCTTGTTCTAATTCTATTTCTTTAACTGCCTTATTCTTATTGTTAAGCACTTTGGTAACAGCTGCTGTTTTAAATGTGCTTTATAAATCAATCAAACTTATTTACAGAGCCCTTTCCAGCAGCCAAAAGGTGCACAAAGTGCTGCACAGTACAGAAGTTAAAAACAAACAAGAATAATAAAAAAATCAGTCAGTTAAAAACAAAAACAATTAAAACATAGCAAAATTGTCAAAGACCTACTAGGTATTAAAAGCCTGCCTGAATAAAAAGGTTTTAAATAATAAATAAAATAAATAAATTTGACTAGATTTGACTTACGTGAGAGCTGTTGCGACGTAGCTGACGCCAGCGTCGGCCACTTCTTTCACTTCTGCTTCAACCACCTCTTGGATCACGGAGTCCAGCTCAGCCGCAATGTCCTGAAAGAGCGCAAGAACGTGAGCAAGCTGCAAACAAATCGAACAGAACGGGCTCGAGAGCTCTGCCCCACCTCATCGCTGTAGGCCGGCTGAGGTTCAGGTGGAGGTGACGGGGGTTTGACAGGCTCAGGCAGGAAGAACTGGACCGCAGGGAGGTACGGTTCTCCCGTCTCATCGGTAACAGCTGGAGGCAGCTCAAGCACGGTTGGAACATCTGGAGCTTTAACTGGCACAAACTGAGCCGACAGTTCGTCGCTGGGCGGAGCTGTGAGCTTCACGCTGTCACCTGAAACGAAGAAGCCAAGAGCTCATTAAGGAAGGCAGTAATTGGGCTTCGCTCCTACAGGAACAAAAATTAAAACGTTGCGATATTATTAAGAAACAAACCTTTCAGGCCGCGGAATTTATTCTGAGAGTCGAAGCTACAGACGGGGGTGTGCTGTGGAGGGTTGGGAAGGGGGCCCCCGTTCATCACCTGTCCTATCAACACCGTTTTCTTTGCAAGGATGACCTCAGACTTCTTCTGGGACAGGGGGAGGTCCGGCTCTTGGAAGGACACCCGACTGAGCTCCACCATCCTGTGAGATTGACATCAAATTGTTCTGACTGATTTCTCATCAGGTTAGAATCAAAACCAGGTTTAGTTCAAAGACGTCCACGTTGTTGGGATCATTCGGCAAAATTAGAAGTTCTAGTCACAAAAACAGAATTTCTTTGTATTTTCCTTTACCCGTCGTTGACATTGAGCCCAAACTGCTGGGCGAAGTCCGTCGCTTCAGCGGCGTTTCGGAACATTAAAATTCGAACGATGTCCTCGACAGGAAACGGGGTGGAGCGCGGCCCCACGGTGTGAGCTACGTTCAGGGTCTTCAGCGCCATTGTTCTGACCTGAACGCACAAACACATCCATACCAACGTTACCAAACACATTTGTTCAAAATAACAGCAACAAATAAGGGCGATTAGTTCACGGTCTAACTTGTAATTCTTCTGATAGTAGATATTTGAAACATTTTATTTTTGCATTAAATAAATAATAAAATTCTCCTTTTGGAGCTCATTGAAGCCAACTCAACAGCTCTGTCCCCTAACTTTTATTTTTATTTTTTATGCAACTGGATAATTTTAATTTGCTGAAGTATTATATTCTCAAACAGGAAGTCCCTGTATTACAAAATGTTTATTCACAGACATGCACGAGAGCTAACATGTGTTTTCTGTAGAAATTATAAACATTTGAAGTAGGGATGCACAATATTGGATTTTTGGCCGATATCCGATACTAATATTTTCTCCCTAGAGAACTTACAGAGACTACAAAGCTTTCTCTGCTGTGGAATTAAAATACTATATTATTCTGCACGGTCTTTGTCAGTTTGGTCTGCTACCAAATGCAGATGTCAAAAAGGGGGCTGAATGATGTAACACTTCAACTTGGATTATGTTTAATGTCAAACTTATTCATGACATTTACTCCAACACACTCACAACACTTGAACCGTGCAAATTTGTAAATTTTCACAAATCTACACTCAACGGTGCGCATGACGTCATAACGTTGTGCTGGTGCTACAGGCATCCTTGTCACTGTGTTGTCATACAAAAACAGCAACTTTTACTGTATATATATGTGTATATATATATATATATATATATAAACAGCGCCTTTTATATTGGCGAGTTATTTTGATGGAATGGCCGATGTCCGATATTTATATATTTTTTTTTCAGGTCTCTCTTGTAAATGAGTCCTCGAGGCTCAATGGGATTTACCTGTATAAATAAAGGTTGATTGATTTAACTTTATCGCTAATATCGGTCGATACCGATATCATACCGATAATATCGTGCATCCCTAATTTGAAGGCATTTAGCACTTTTACACAAGGTGACAAATTTTTGTCAACATATAAAGGTTAAAATGCAAGTCTAAAATATTAAATATTAACTAATGCAAACCAGATTGATTTTGAATCTAGGTTTAATGTAAAAATTATCAAAAAGCAAAATAATGAAACTTCAGAAAAAGGATGATGCTCGTAGAAAAAAATGGGAAATAATTAGACTATAGGGACACTAAGATGTGTTCTGTAATCAACACATCAGGTGTATTCAGTCTGTAAGCACTCAGTCTGCCTATTTAAAGGGTGACAGGTAGTCACAGGGCTGTTTTGTATCATGGTGTGTAGCACACTGAACAGAAACTGATGACAGTCTCAGGAGCTCAAAAAGACAATTATTGACATTGTGTTGGAGGTAAAGACTACCAGACCATGTCCAAGCAGTGTGATGTTCATCTGACTGGAAACAACCTCCCTGGACATGTCCACAAGAGACGAGAAAATGAAGAGACAAATGTGTCCTCCTAGACAACAAATACCTAAATCCTACAGCTAAATGTTTCAGAACTGAACATCGGACTGTTCTGAAGCTTCTTCTGAGCCCTGATCTTAATCCTGCTGAACAGCTGTGGAAGGAGCTGAAACATCTGGAGAAGAGCCCCTTCAAAGCTGAGACATCTGCAGCAGTCTGATCACGAGGAGTGGACTTAAACACCTGAGAACAGAACTCACTAGACTACCTCAAAAGGTTTGGCAACAAAATAATTCAACAAGGATTCCATCGTTTTTGTTGAAGACTGATTTTCATTAGTTGATTTATATATATATATATATATGTATATATATATATATATATATATATATATATATAACTTTTTTCAAGTCATTTCAATGGAACTTTATGGATTTAATGACAGAGTTTAAACTACAGTAATTTGTCTGTCTGTACAGTTTTGTACAACAGATTGAGTCTTTTCATTTGTCTGCATTTGTTTTTACTAAAACGTTAATTGAGAAAATTATCAGTAATGTTTTTATACTGAAACAAGATAAATTGTATTTTCTTCATATGACTGGCCTAAAACAAAAAAAAAGAAAAAGAGTGAAGTTTGTCTTGGATTAAAGCTGTGTATGTTTGTAAAATAAAAATAAAAAGCATTCAGACAACACAAAGCTGTAAAAGTAAATGAAGATTTCTCCGTCTGTGTCCCACCTGATTGAAGTACCGGTGCAGGAGACAGCTGGCCAGATAAGAAGCTCCTTTCACCAGCTTAAAAAAACGAACAAAGTTGTTGCTGTTGACGGCAGCGCAGGCTTGAACCGCGAACTTCACCTCGGGCGACTTGCGCACCTCCTCACGAAACTGCTGCACCTCTCTGTGTGGAGGGAAGTGAGCTGCTTAGACCAGACTGAGGCAAAGCATGAAAGAAACACAACAATGACCAGAAGCCTCAGTTCTTTAGATTCTACTTTCAAGCAGCCACACTTTTAAGGAACTCTTCATCAATAGAACTCCAGACTTTCAGAAGCTCTTGCTTCTTTTTGGACAGAATTTAATTTTATACACATTTTCAGTTTAGTTCTTTAGAAAGTCTGGCTCCTTTGAAGAAAAACTGAGGCCTGAATACATTTTTACCAGCTGAAAGAACTAAACCAAAGCTCCAGTTCCAAAACATATTTTACCGTATTTTTCGGACTATAAGACGCACTTAAAATCCTTTAATTTTCTTAAAAATCAACAATGAGCCTTATAATCAGGTGCACCTTATGTATTAATTCTGGTTGTGCTCACTGACCTCGAACCAATTTTACTTGGTATATGGCGTTCAAAAAGCTGTCAAAATGTTTTAGTTTGGCTTCAAACGCTTTATAATCCGGTGCGCCTTATAGAACGATAAATACGGTACTCAAATGGAATCATACGGTGGTGTGTAGATCAAAGGAATTATTTCGCCCAGACTGACCGCAGGATGTCCCCGTCGTTGATCTTCAGCAGCACGCTGTACTGGCGGAACTCGGCCTCTTGGGGGCAGAAGACCTGCTGCGTCGCCAGGTCCTCGTACATCTCTTTGAGGCTCTGCAGGCACTTCGTCATGTTCTCGTTGTTGATTTTAGCATCGAAAGACGACATGGGCTGCTCGCAGAGGTGGTGGGCACAGTGCATGTGGAAGCGTGTGCACTTTTCGATCAGGGATACTGTGTCAGGGCAGCACAGATGCTGCTGGATGATGTCCTGAGGGACCAATGGAAACAAACAGGCTGAAACCGATGAAGCCCTTTTTGAAATACTTTTTTTTTTTAAATGTGGTGAAAAGAGAAACAGAAGTTTTGTTTTTAGTCTAACCTTGCGAATACCTCTGGTTCTGTCCCACACAAAGTCATACCAGTCCCGGTAGTTGTCTTGAACCTGATCCAGGATCTGAGTCACCAGGTAGTCCATGGTCATGCTGAGCACAGACAGGGGCCTCAGCTCGTGGGGGAGGGGCTCCTCTTGGTCGGCAGAGGAGCGGCTGTACTCCTTTATAGCAGCAGAATGATCCACCTGGTAAATAAACAACGATCAAATCATAGGACCGGGCGATATGGACTAAAATTAATATCTCAATATTTTTAAGATAAATGGCGATATATGATATATATCTCAATATTTTTTTTCTTTCCATAAAGTAATAAAAATATATTTCTGAGTCGAAGCTTTATCCCAATTGTCAAACAGGCACATTTATTAAAAGACAGCTGTAACTGTACAAAAGAAAAGTCTCAAAAATGAAAGTTTTTTTTTTCCTGCAAACCACAGCTGTGCACTTCAAATTTAAACAGAAAACATACAGAGCAAACATCATGAAAGGCTGACTTGCTCTTTAAAAATCTGATGCTCATGAAGTACATAATGCAGCTGTTGGAAAACCCACATTGTTGTGTAGTTGGCTAGTTTACTGAGCTGGGTTCTGTTTGGTTACGGCTTGTTTCTTTCTGAATGTCATTGTTTCGGTGCTCTTGAATGCACCTTAGCTGTTCCGACGCTAGTGAACGCACCACTTCGGAACGCATTGGGAGTTTATTCTCTCCCGACACGGACCTTGCGTTTACATCTATCTATGTCACCAGAGTGGCTCCGCTGTGGGTCAAACTAACAAAGACCCTAACGAACCCCTATTGTGACAACTGATATGGAAATCTGAATATGTATCTAGCTTAGCTCAGCTTTATAACTCGAATAAAGTCTTCACAGTCGGAGCTGCAGCACAGTGTCACACAAGCAGGAGGCGGGGGGGGGGGGGGGGGGGGGGGGGTTGGGTTTGTATTCAGTGAGAGAGAGAGGAGGGGTCGCGTGAAGTTCACTACGCAGAGTATGAAACTATCGTTTTATATCGACATAGTCTCATTTTATATAGTGTATGAAAGTATCTCGATATGATTAAAATATTGAGACATCGCCCAGCCATAAGGAGCAGGTCCTAAGGTGCAGCTTAGACTTTAATGATGTCCAGGCTCCTCTATCAGGTTTGTTGTTGGGAAAAACAAAAATCATACCATCTCTGTGTTTGGGATAAGCTCGAACACGCTGAGCTGGTTTCGCGTTTCCCTCATGTATCTTTCCTTCTCTGGACACATATCAGGGCATGTCCCCACAAAAACTTTAGACAAGTCCAAGGCTGTCCGCTTGGGCCGATCTGCGAGGACGTAAAGACACGACACTGGGTTTTTGTCCAGTTTTCAGATCCTGCAGCAGTTTAGACGAGAGCCGGCCTCACCTTGACGCAGGATCTTGTCCGTTTGTTCTAGCAGGCGGTACTTGTCCTCAGCGGTCTCGGCTACCTGACCAATGAGGTGAACAAGGGAGGAAGGGACAGGACGCTCTGAGCCCTGGGACTCTGTGATGTTCTCTTTCTGAGGATCAGGGTCAAACTGCAGCAGCTTGACAGGGGAAGGCTTCTTCACTGGAGAGCTGAAATGATTGGAGAGCAGCAGTGATGCAACTATTTTAAAAATGACAAAAGCACCTTTAACTCGCATTTTATGCTGAATTACCTGTGACTGAATGTGGAAGGCATGAGTGCAGGCCTTTTGAGAGGAGAAGAAAAATCCACTTTAGATTCTCTGACTTCTGGACTTTCTCCTTCAGTTTCATTCTTTTCTCCTGCAGGTCTGCCGCCCTTTTCTCCTGGACCTAATCCAGAAAAAGTCAGAGCCCATAAGGAGACTTACCATTACAAAAATACAGTCTGAACTAAACACTACCTCAGATGAATATTGATTTTAACATTTAACAATTACTTTGCTTCTTTTTCTGCCACAGCAGCAGCAGCTCGTGTCTGTGCAGCATTTTTCCTTTCTTCTTTGCTTTTGCAGCTGCAGCCTGAAAGACATGAAATTCAACAAAAGGCAAAATTTCAGAACAACTTCCCTATAGAGAAGCCTGGTTATCTCAAGTAGAACATGCAAAGCAGCAATGCACAGTTTGGTAAATTAAAAATAGAGACCCTTTGGTGTTCAGATCTGACAAACTGCCAAAAAAAATCATAACAAGGACACAAATGTAGAACTTTTTTTTTTTTTTTTTTAACAGATAATGGGAGCAATGATAAACATAAAGGTCAGTTTGTTAAACACAAAATGATGACAAAAAGAAATATTTTAAATAGTTAACTTACGTGATCACCAAAATGCACTACTGCAAAATTCTTTGCAGTCCGACAGAAAACCTTAAAGACTTTCCCAAACCGAGAAAAATGCTTCATGAGCACGTCCTTTCTGTTGAGGGCCGGAGGCACGTTTCTGCACATGATGGTGGTGAGGTCGGTCGGAGACGAGCCGCTCAGGCTATCCACGCTGTCCCTGTGTCCACGTCGACTCACAGGGGTCACCACAGGGGTCAACACTTGGGATTTTGGACTCTGAGTTACACCCGAGTCTGAAGGAGAATTATGAATCTAAATGACGCAACACCTTTTTTTTGTTTTCCACAGCTATAGAACAGAAAAACGTGGGTCCATGTCCCTTTGAAGTTGCTGATAAAATAGTAAGCTTTCTAGTTGTTGATACCTACGTGTTCCAGAATTAATACATTAGTCATTTTAATAGTGTTTGAGGTTGAATGTGAAATTTCCTCAATGATGTCTTGTTATATTTATTACTGATTCAGTCAGTGATCTGAAAATCTCTCAAACTAATACATAAAGGGTACTTTTGACCAATCATCCATGAATAAATGGTATCTAGCCTTGAAAAGCTCATGTTTCTTTCATGGTAATACGAGTTCAAGGTCTCACCTGAAGCTTCAGATTGTTCCAGAACTTCCCTGGTGAGTGTCTGTGCAGCAGGTGGTGAGACAGGCGGCTCACCCTCATTAACTTTCTCCTTCTCCTCCAGGTTTGGCTCTGGCTTCTGAGTATCTCGTCTTACTGTGTTGGCTCGCTCCTTACAAATACCACTGAGTGCCCTGCTGAAGAGGTTTCCTGGAAGGCCACGGGACCTGATCAGTGGCCTCTTCGAGAGATGCCTTGATGAGTCTGCTTCAGATGGAGACTCTTCCTCTGCTGTTGGGATCTCTAAACCTGAGCTCGAGGTTGTTGGATTTTCCTTGCGCTTGGCAGGTTTGCCAAGTCGTGCAAATACATTTGTGTCCTCTTGGCTGCTTCCTTTGTTATCTGTGCCAGTTTCTGCTTTGCCTTTGTGCTCACCATAAGCTGGAGGTTGACCAAAACTTGTTCCCCCTAAAAGAAGTGTTGGCTCAGTCTGGAGGGTTTCAGCTGTAAAACTGAAGGACGATGGGGTGGTGGGCTCGGTGACGGTAGCTGAAGTGTTTGAGCTGGAAGGTGCAGCTGGCTGGGAAATGGTGAACTGAAGAGTGTTGGTTGCTGCACTACTGCTGCTGGTAGTTGTTGGGTGATTATTTTGAGCAGAAACAGAAGTGGTTGCAAACGGCTGTAAGAAGCCCAGCGACCCAGACTTGGCTCCAGGCAACAGAGGGAAGCCAGTGGTGCTGGAGCTGGCCTGGGACCCACTGCCTCCAAAAGACGAGCTTGACATTGTTGTAATCTGGGGCTGAGCTGGCTCTGGGCTGGCACTGAAGATGGGTTTGAATAGAGCCTTGTTGGATGGCTTGAAACAGAACTCGGAGGTTGTTCTGTTTTGGGTCGTCACGTTCTGAGTGCCACTAAATGCGCTGCTGGAAGACGGCTGTCCAAACCCAGAGGTGGAGCTGGTGGCCATCTGTGAGCCTCCAAGGGGAGGTGGTTGTTTCCCAAACCCTGGAGCCTGTCTGAACGCAGAAGGTTGTCCAAATACAGATGTCTGCCCAAAAGCTGAAGTTGGGTTCTGCCCGCCGGTCACCCCAAACAGTGATGTCTGGTTTTGCCCACTGGTCTGTCCAAATAGCGCCGTCTGGTTTTGTCCAAAAACTGAGGGCTGGTTCTGTCCATTCGTCTGTCCAAAGGCTGAAGTTTGATTCTGTCCACTAGTCTGTCCAAAGGCTGAAGTCTGATTCTGTCC
>NC_056510.1:8974953-9006808 GCF_014905685.2 Nematolebias whitei | reverse complement strand
TTCTGTCCACTCGTCTGTCCAAATGCTGGAGTCTGATTCTGTCCACTAGTCTGTCCAAAGGCTGAAGTCTGATTCTGTCCACTTGTCTGTCCAAAGGCTGAAGTCTGACTCTGTCCACTAGTCTGTCCAAAGGCTGAAGTCTGATTTTGTCCACTTGCCTGTCCAAATGTTGAGGTCTGATTCGGTCCACTTGTCTGTCCAAATGCTGGAGTCTGGTTCTGTCCACTCATCTGTCCAAAGGCTGAAGTCTGATTCTGTCCACTCGTCTGTCCAAAGGCTGAAGTCTGGTTCTGTCCACTGGTCTGTCCAAAAACGGCACTCTGATTTTGTCCACTTGCCTGTCCAAATGTTGAGGACTGATTCGGTCCACTTGTCTGTCCAAATGCTGGAGTCTGGTTCTGTCCACTGGTCTGCCCAAAGACTACATTCTGGTTAGGTCCTCTAGTCTGACCAAAAACTGAACTTTGATTCTGTCCAAAAACCGGTTTTGTACCACTCACAAAGCCTGCCCCCGTCGTTCCCAGTGACGGCTGTCCAAACACTGGAACCTGGATCATCGAGGGCTGTCCGAAAATGGAACTGCTCTGAGCTACAGTTTGATTCATCACAGACGGCTGTCCAAAGGCGGATGGCTGAAAAAAGCCCACACTTTGCTGGCCCTGAGAGCTGGAACGCTGCTGACCAAAAGTCTGAAACAGAACAGGCTTAGAGGAGTTGTTCGGGGCTTGAAAAGCTCCCCCGTGTGGACTTCCGAACGGGTTAGGTGGGTTCATGGCGCATGCAATCGATAATGATCTGACATCGATTCAGTCCGCAACAAGAATGTGGGCTAAAAACTCAAAATGCGCCACTAAGCTAACTTTTAGCATCCGCTAACAACACAAACATGGCTAATGTTTCTCCGGAAACTACTTTTTTAATTGTTCATTTATCACACATAAATGAAAATTAAAGAATCTTATGTGGTAAGCAAAGAAATACATACGAAACTCCTTATTTGAATTTCGGAGTTTTCTTTTCTTTTGGCTTTGTTTAAGCAGTAGACATTTTTAAAACGTATTTCCGGTTCCGGTCCGACAAATTCCTCAGTCCCCGATCATCATTTCACTCTGTTCCGTGTCTCAACAGAGTACATAAAGGAGGTTATAAAAAAAAAATAGGCATGTGCCACATTTCTTTAATGGATAAGTTTTTTTTTCCTTTCAATAATTTTAACAATAAACACACGAAGATTGGCCGTATACTACTCTGATAGTGACGTAGCTGAAGTTTGCTTTCAGTTTAGAATAACAAGGAACAGTTTAAAAAAGAAGTTATCTTTTTTATTTTTGACATGGACCGCAATAAATTAGTTCTAGTTGAAGATATTCAAGATTTAGACTTGTCAAATCTGGACTAAATTAACCTGAACTAAATATAAATTATTTTAAACCGTTTTGTGATCTGTGTGAAACCTTTATTTTTATGGATGTTCAACAAAAATAGCATTTTAAGTGTTTTTTAAATGCACTTTTACTACCTTTGGATCAGAAAACTTGTGTCTGAGGCCAAAAAAGTAGTACAACCAAAACCACTTTAACCTCCTAACCGGAAGCTACTATTGCGCAAACTGGCTTCTGAGTGGTGTGTCACCTTGAAATCTCACCGGCCCTGAATGTTTGAAGCTAACTGGCAACTACCAAGCTAGTTGTCATTAGAGGTCGAGTTCACGTCTAGCCATGTCTTGAAATATTGTTTTTAATTTCTCACAGCGGTGTTCTTTTTGTTTATTCTTAAAATGGGAGTAGTAATACGAAATCTTCAAAAGGTGGTACCGCTCCGCCGCTCCAGGCTGCGCAAAGACGTGGACACCCTGAGACACATACTGGGCATCCAGAAATTTGATTTGGGCATCATTTGCGTCGACAACCACAGGATTCAGCAGATTAATCACATATACAGAAAGAAAAACGTCCCTACAGATGTCCTCTCGTTTCCATTCTATGAGGTAAACACAGAAATATGACAAATTAAACCATCTGGTTCTGTAGATGTGCTATTTTATCATGTTTTTTGTGTTGTTGTTTTTTGTGTGTGTGCGTATTTTCAGGACCTGAGACCAGGGAAGCTGCCTTGCCCTCTTCACAGAGATGAGCTGAACCTTGGGGACATTTTTCTAGGGGTTGAGTTTGTGATGAAGCAGTGTCAGGAGGAATCATTAGATCTTCATGGTTCTCTGACTGTGAGTTTATACGAACACAACTTCTTGAAAACAGTATACAGACACCGCTCCTCAGGACAATTAGTGTAACTGAGTCAGGTTTATAGGCCAGGCTTTATGATGTCAACTCCAAAACATTGACTTGATTGTCCTTAAGACACTTTGTAACCAATCAGGCCGTATGTTTAGGGTCCTTGTCCGTTTGGAAAACCCATTTGTGTCCAGGCCTCAACTTTCTGGCTGTCTTGAGATGTTGCTTTAATATTTCCACATAATGCTCCTTTCATGACATGAAGCCATCTATTTTGTGAAGTACACCTGTTTCTCCTGTAGCTTAACACCCCCACACCATAGTGCTGCCGCCCCTGTGCTTCACAGTTGGGATGGTGTTTTTCAGGCTTGCCCTTTTCCTCCAAATGTAACAGTCATGTTGTCCAAGCAGTTCAGTTTGTTTCATCAGACAAGTTTCTAAACATCAAAGTCTTTGTCGCTGTGTGCATTTTCAAACTACAAATTCTTTGTTGATTTGGGAGTGATGGCTTCTTCCTCGCGGAGTTCTCTCAGTCCATGGTGGTCCAGGACTTGTTTCACTGTGAATGACTCTGACCAGCTTCAGCAGCATTTTCACAAGATCCTTAGCCTTTAATTTGTGCACACATTTTCCACCAGAAGACGATCATCTCAAGAACACGGAGCCCGTCTCTTATATGGTTTCCATCGCGTTTATATTTCAGTTTTTCTACCTTGTTAAACTTTGCAAGAAAAATATCAAGGCATTGTTTTGTCTGTTACTTCACTGACATTTTAACTAATGAAACAAAAACATATTTTTCAGCCAAAACTGTAAATGTGTCTTCCAGCTGGTTGGAACTTGGTGACGGTGATGGCAGACGGGGAGGAAATCCTTTTTTGGGGGGCTTGAAATGTACAATCGTGTGTTTGATTGTGCGAGTTTTTGGCGCCCAATTTTATTAAATTTTCCCTAAACTACACCATGATGCCACACAAAGTAGTAGTGGGTGCTTCCAATTCACTTGCATGTTGTTAACTAACCAATCAAAAGCTTACAAAGCCATGACATCACCATCTGGGACATAGTAACCTTACTGAACGTTAACATCTGACTTAGTGGAAAGTAAAGAAACTGTTTGTAAATCATTATTCAGGCCTTTAGCAAATAGAAATCATTTTCGGAATCCTAAACTAACCTAAAATTGCAAAGTTTGGGCTGATTTTTGTCAGTAATAATTAAAAATATATATATATTTTCCACAAAGTATGTAAAAAAAAATAAATTATCGGTCTTTTTTTAACTACAGTAATCAGGTCCAACTTTTTTCCTGCCTCAGGTCGTCACGGCTCACGGCATCTGCCACCTGTTGGGCTACAGGCATGAAACTGATGAGGAATGGACTGAGGTTAGTTTGAAGTTTATATGAAAAAAAAAATCCTTTTTAAAATTTTGTCCCAACTTTTATCACATTTGAAGTGTAATGGAGTGAATTTTTATTTGTCAATGCATTGATTAAACTCAATACTGCTTCTGTAGTGAAAACATTGAAGATCGTCATTCGTTGATCTTAAATCTGCTTTAATTTTAAGTAAGTTGCACGATATTGTCAGCATGGTATCAGCCGATATTAGCCAAAAAGTTAAATATCGGACATTGCATCAAAAACACCAATATAAAAAGCTTCTGATTCAAGTTAATTTTTAATTTAAGAATCTGTCAAGTTTATCTATTAATGCACTACTAATACGCCTTTCACTTGTAAACAGGTTTAGATTTTGTGAAAATTTACAAATTTGCACTGTTCCGAGTGTCATTGTGTTAAATGTCGAGAATAAATTTGACATTAAACATAATCCAAGTTGAAGCGTTACATCGTTTTCAGACCCTTTTTGGCATCTTCATTTGGTCGCAGGCCAAACTGATAAAGACCAGGCAGAATAATGTATTTTAATTCTACAGCAGAGAAAGCTATGTAGTCTCCAAGTAGGTCTAGGGGGAAATATCGGTATTGGTATCGAATATCGGCCAAAAATCTAATATCGTGAATCCCTAATTTCAAATGTTCTCCAAAGCATAGAAGTCCACCTGTACTTAAAACTTCTCGTTCATGTGAACGTGCTCCTAAACAACCGCCGGTGTAATGTTCCTGCAGATGCTGCAGAAGGAGAGCTACATTCTGAGCAGGTACAGCCAACTCACCGGCCGACGCCTGGAGCCGCTCATGAAGAGGGTCAGCCAGGACACGTGACGGCGGCTGGGACGGCTGCACCACCCGTTTTGCACTCTCCCTAAATGTTTTGCTCAAGGATGTGATTTATAATAAACTGTAAAAACACTCGTTGCCATTTTTATTGTCAAGACCTGCTGCAAGACAAGATCCGTTTGTGGATTTAAAACATTAAAAATAAGCTCCAAAAGTTTCTTTCACTTTATTTTTATTAAAATCTGCTATAGGAAGAATCAAGTCGTGTGTGAAGGGTAGAAAAAGCTGTTCACTCTCACGCCATTAAATCCACAGACCCTCACAACAGGCTGTTAAGAAGAGCGCAGGCTGGGAAACAAAAAAAAAAAAGAAGCTCAATACGGGCAAATAAATCAGTAACTTTCACCGACGGGTGCAACAGCACATCGGGCTTCCATGGCGTCGGTTATTAAAAGTGCGCACCTCTTTAATATCCACCTACACAGCCCTCTTACATGAATTTAAATATTTGATGCTAAAATATGAAAATCTGATAAAACAATCTCATGAGGGGAATTACAGACTGATCTTTACAGTGGCGGAAAAATCTGTTTTTTTTT
This sequence comes from Nematolebias whitei, assembly GCF_014905685.2. NCBI lineage: Eukaryota > Metazoa > Chordata > Actinopteri > Cyprinodontiformes > Rivulidae > Nematolebias > Nematolebias whitei. Next base: position 9,001,793 of record NC_056510.1, on the reverse strand, counting down.
TTCAGTAAATGTCCCGACAGGAGCAGCAAGAACCAAAGGGGTAGATACTGGGAAGAGATGGGAACATGAATTATGTTATATAGTTTTCCTGGTGAGAACGACTTGCATTGTGATTTTTTTTCTTAGGATAATTTAAACAAATTCACCCTCTGCTGCAAATACTATAAAAAAAAAAAAAATCTTGGTTGTATCTATATAGATATATATTTAGGAACATCGGATTTGCACAATAAGGTCCAACAAACAAAAACAACTAAGTTGTGCACCTTTCAAAGTAAAGCTCGTCCACGTATTTATACGTTTTCTTAGGAGGCACAAGGTCAAAACCCAAAAATATGACTAACTGGAACATTTTCCTTCAGACGATGTTAAAATAAAGAAAAAAAAATGCACGCACGAGTCAAATCGAGCACAAAACAATTGGAAGATTAACAACGCACACACAAAACAAACAAAATAATAGATTTGAAGTGTGAACCGTTTGTGCCCCAACCTAAATATTGCACCAAATGTACCTGTTAATACAACGAGCCTGTAGCTCTAAAGTAGCTTTTACTCCAGCGTAATTTCTTTATTTAGATGAGAACTAAAGGGTTCTGCAAACAGGCGATCTGCACAACACCAGCCTGTCTGATGTTATAAATGTGTCTTTTTAAAGAGAAAGTTTGTTGAAAGTCGTAAATAAAGAAAAAATATATTTACAAAACAAAAACTTTATACATCTATATATTTTTTTTTTTTTTTTTTTTTTTTTTTAGTTTTTTTTTTAATCAGGCCTCAGAAACATGGAGGAAAATCTGATTCACTTTGAGTCTTGGTAGTTTACCACCTGCGGAGGTCTGAAGGCTCGTTTAGAGATTTGTAGAAGAAGAAGTGCTTCGAAAAGGCCAAAAACAAAAAGGACAGTAAACGTCAGAACCGACGATCGTCCACAGCTCAGCTTCATCGACCCGGGACCAGAACTGGATCCGAGTGGAGCTCAGAGGGGCTGCAGGACGTTCCTTCCTGCCTCCGAGGTGCTGCTGGATCCAGATTTCTCCATCTCGGACAGCTGCTCAAACACATCTCTGAGGGGACAAACGATCAACTCAGTTGTGTCCAGAATACAAACAGAACCTTTGTCTAATATAACAAGAGTTCTGACGCATGTTTGTATTAAACTATCATCTGTCCCAAAACGTAAAAATAAAGCAGAAATTAACTGCAGTTTTTGTCTGCAGCTGAAAACGATGAAGAGATTTACAACCCCAAATCTAATTATAAAACTGGGGGGCAAAAAGAAAATCTGACTCTTTTTAAAAAAAATTAGTTAATCATGTGGGAAATGGATTTTATTTTTAAAGCTGATCTGTGTCATTACAGCCACTTCAGGTTGACGTGTCTGTTTTGTTTTCATGGCGTTACAACATACAAATCACTCCTAATCAAACTTTTAATGTGTTGCAGGAACTTTAATCCGTCATTTCTGTTATTAAACACTTTAACAGTACAGCCTAAACAAAATGAGCGCCCCCTAGTGGGCTGGTGGTTCTACAAGTTTTAACAAAAGGAAGATTTGATTAGAACTTAAAGAATACACATCAGAAATCATCTCGTGTTGATTCAACTGTTCTCACCGTGCAGCTGAATGTCCAAGTATATTTCTAGAAACATGTTTACCGTATTTTCCGCCGTACACATCGCACAGCCGAATAAGTCGCATCTATTACGCGTCATCGCTGACGACCTGGAAATGTGGGCCGGTGTTGTGCCAAAGATAGATTGGCTGCCAAATGGCAGCCGCGGTATCGTGCGCGGGAGGACTTTAACAAAAATTTAACAAGATTAACACTTAAAAACAATTATTTGTTTGCTCAAAATTACACCAAAGGTGTGTCTCAGTTGAACTTGTCCTTAATAAATGCACTTTGACTGTCAAATCAGCTGCATTTCAAAAATCAACTTGTGGCTGTGGGAGCGCGCAGAGGGAGGACTCGCTGTGCATTTCTTCGAAATTTAACAAGATAACCACCTAAAAACAATTGTTTGTTTGCTCTAAATTACAGCAAAGGTGTCTCAGTTGAACTTGTCCTTAATAAATGCACTTTAATGGTCAAATCGGCTGCATTTCGCCTGGGCGGCGCAGCCGAATGCAGCCGATTTAACGTTTGCTCCAGGAGTTCTGGAGCGAGACAAAGGTGGCTTTTTATGGCAAGCCAAGCGTCTCATTAATAGACATATTTATTAAGTAGACACTTGGCTTGCCATACTACTTGAGCACCCTCTAGCGGCTGAAAACGGTAGCGTTCAATATTTTCCATGTCAGAATCAATGAAATCAGCAGGGCATGCTGATTTATGGAAAAAGGTGCGACTTATTCAGCGAAATGTACGGTAGTTGTAATTATTTATAAGAACACAACTCACTGTGTGTAAACCAGAGGACAGAGACGCTACCACCATGTGACAAAAACACCAAACCGCTCACTTGTGCATGTAGAAGAAGATGTATCCACTGCGGTCGCGGTCTCGCTGCACGGCTGCTTCCTGCGTGCGCGACACGTCCAGGTCGTTGTAGGTCAGCCACGACTGTTTCTTCATGTCGAAGACGTCGCTGATGTAATGACCTGCAAAGACAGAATCTGTTTATGATCATTTCCCCCATCGGCTGTGCAGCAAGGCCCATGGCCATCCGTGGGAGGTTAAGCGTTTGCAGCGACGCAGTGAGAAGACAGAGACGTAGAATCTCTGTTGGTACGAGCGGATCAGCTCACCTGAGGAGGAGCTGCTCCCGATGTGACTGACGACACTGAGGAGTCTGTAAGAGTTGGCCAAGTCTCCGCTCTGTGGATTACAGGACACGTCAGCCGGTCGCTATTTAATCATCAAAATGTTTGAAATAAACGCTGAAATGTTCAAACACAATGAACTGCCTGGTGACGCTCGGGTGCATCAAAATCTGCATTTCCTGACGTTTCCATCTCTACGTCGTTATACAAAGTCACTTTCTGTATGAATAAGGTTTAGCCTTCACAGACTTCTGTGCATCGTGTTTGTGATTTTATATTAAAGCTATTAAAACAACGTTCTTAAGAAATCTTTTTTCATTTGTTTACAGAGACTATTAAGAGCTGGCACAACGAAGTAGACAAATCATTCGTACAACTTTATTCCCATGTGTGAAGTTTTGAGTTGTTTAAATTATTTCAAATTATTTTGTAAGTTGAACAAAAACACGTAGTCATTATTTAATCCTTTCTCTCAGTCCAACTAAAATTAGGTAAAAGAATGAGACGCTTCCTTTTCATAAAACAATATAAGAAAATTTACCATTTTACATTTAATGAAGGCGAGTAACGAAGACAATGACTGAACAGCAGAGGATTTAGACCCTCGGGTGCTACAAAAAAACAACGTGAGGTTCCTCAATTTATTTATTATTTAGCGTCAAAGAAGAAAATCTGTGCATGATGAGTCCACAAACTCTGCAGGAGTTCATCAACAGGAACAAACAACTATTTCATCATCTGCCTTGATCGAACGACGGCGCAGACGTTAAAAGACGACAGGAGGTCGAGTACCTCAGCGTTTCTCCTCAGGCTCTCTGCCTCTGCCTCAGTATACTCCATGTCCAGATGGTCCTCGTTTCCAGAGTCGTCGTCTGAGCACAGCAGCTCCGGCAGCGAGTTGTTGAACTCTGTTGGGGGACGAGAGGAAGCTCTGAGTGCAGGAGCATTTTCACCGAACCAAAAAGTCTGACTGAAGAGTTTATGTTCTAAACAAACGCTCCGGATAAGTCAACTCTGGGAGAACAAATCTACTGATCCAGACTTCTGCCTCTCCTTGTTGACATTTAAACTGATGATCTGTGCAGACGGGAACCATCACACAGCAAAGTTCTGTGCATTTGGCCAAATACATAGCAGGCTCTCAGGGGCCGAAAAGTTTAAAAAGTTTGCAGTTAAATCACTTTTTTCAAACCTTGCAAGCTGAGCTCAGTGGCTCTCTTCAGATCGTCGTCTTCTCTCATCTCCTGGGCTTCCTGCACGAGGGAAGGACGGCAGAGATTTACTTCAAGTTTTTCTCCACTGACACGTTGAAGCCCTTAAAATGTTTTAATTTAATAATTAGCTTCTTCAGTCGTCACGTGGTTCTTACGTGCTCCTGGAGGCTCTGGGCCAGGGCCTGCTGCAGCTCCTGTTCTTCCCTCTCTTGGTCCAGATTGTACTGCTGGACCCAGTCCAGCTCCCCCTGCTGCTGCACACCCTCTGGGGTCTGGTTCTCCTTGTTCTCATCCATGGTCAAGTCCAGGGAATCCAGCACATCTATACAAATCCAAAACATCTCAAGCCTTTAAACTTGGATTTTGTATTTTATTGTGCAAGTTGTTGTTTAGATTTAATTTTGTGGTAAACTATAAATTTAAAAGCTGCTTTTTTTAAGTTAAATAATTAAGTTACTTATACATTTTGGAGAAACAGTTGATTAGATTAACCAAATAATTGAAAAATTAGCTGGACAGATTAATAGATATTAAAAACAGTCAATAGAGCAGGGCTATTCAAATGAACTGCTCCGGGGGCCACAGTTACTGGAAGCCAAGAGCTCAGGGGCCGGGCATCCAGCAGTTATTATCATTAAGTAAATTTGTTTTACGATTTAGAATCTAGTTTTATTTAAAAATGAACCCATTGGTGGGCCGAACTGAGCACGCCCGTGGGCCTGGTTTGGCCCCGGGGCCACCAGTTGAATAGCCCTGAAACAGTGGCAGCCTTTGAGCCTCAGACACCTGTTCATAAAGTTTCTTGATGACGTTACCTGCAGGTTGTTTTTCCGGTTCCTGCAGGTCTGTGTGATTATCCAGGTCCTGGACGTCCGAGTCCCCAAACCCGGTGTCGGGGCTGCTCGTCTGCCTGTCCTCCAGGGGGGGCGACGCAGACAGCCCGGCTTCCCGTCGGCTCATCTCCAACACGGCCGCCAGCATTTCATCATCGTTTATCCCGCCGAACTCGGTTGAATCCACCGTTGCTCCCCTCTGAAAGTGCACCGAACTGTAAGATGACAGACCGAGAAAGGAGGCGGACAGTCCGATGTGCGGGCGCTCACCTCTTCTGGACGGTCGTCGTCGTCAGGCAGACAGCTGCTGAGGCGGCGCTTACGGCTGGCGCTTATCTTCCTGATGGGCTCCTCCTCACAGTCGGAGTCCAACAGGATGGAGCTGCAGCTGGAGTTGGCTGCTCTTCCTCCGGTTCTTCTACAAAAAGTGTTTTACTGATAAAAAATTACTTCATCTACGAGCAGGAAACTAATTTTATTCCAGGAACAAAAAGTTCTGAGCTCTAAAGAACAACTTTGTTTTGTGTACGTTTATTTTTCTCTATGCGGTTGCGAAACTCACCGAAGAGGTGCCGTGGAGGAGTTGATAGACTGTGATGTTTTAGGTGCTTTTGACCTGGGAGAAATAAAATAATGAAAAAATATGTATCTATTTATTAGAGGACTTTATTTATTTTTCAGTTATTTAGATCAAAACTAATGATTTTTTTGGATAAAAAATAAAATCTTTGCACTGCCCGACACTTAGTTCTTTATAGGGACGCACCGATCCACATTTTTTAACTTCCGATCCCGATACCTAAATCTGAATATCAACCGATACGATCCAGTTCAGATATCATGATCATCATTGATTTTATATGAGGCTGTAATAATCTGCTCTCTAGTACAATTTGTACAAATATATGCATGCATGTCCAAAAAGGCAACTTAAGTTAAGCTATTAATGTTGGATAAGTTTTAATGTTAGAATTAAATTCTGCTAACACAAAACATGTTTCTTTTTATTCATAGCTTTAAAGTGGATATTAAAGTGATTCATTTAAGTGATTGTTTAAAAGTTATTTTATATTTTTTTTAAATAAGAGGCAGATATAAGATTTTTCTTCTTTCTGCACTCTTTTCATTCAATGTTTTCTTTTTGATTGTTTTGTTTCTTTTAAATGAATGAATAAATGAATTAAATAAAATTAAATGTTAAATGGCTTTAAACACCTGCCAAGTTCATGGCATAAACCAACAGACATGTTCCTGTTTTTAGTTATTTACATCACTTTATAATGTAGCTGTTTTTGTTTAGTTTATTTTATATATATAATTTTCTTGTAATTTTCAAATCATGTTTTTTATGATTGTTTACTGTTGTACTGATAAATATATCTGGAGGGTAAACTATATCTTGGCTGCAAGTATCAATCTGAGAAATCCTTTGTTTTCTACAACTGATAGTGGTTGATCATTAATTACGATGAAGTTTAACAACTTCTCTGTAAACATTTGAGCTCCGTGGCTTCATCGACGTCTTCTTGTTCAATCCGAAGCAGGCAGCCTGATTCGGTCAGCTGCGCTCGGTCTGTCCCTCCTCAGAGATGGGCAGATTAGACGCAGCTGGCCGGGGTCGAGTTGCCTGTTTCGGGTTGAGCGAGAGTAGCGCCCCGCTGAAGCCACGGAGCTTGAATGTCCAACATAAAACCAACTTTACAGCGGTTTAATGTGGCGCTATGGCTCTGCAGACATTGCACGTTGCTGTCTTGTTTTGTGGTGTTTCTAGTGTAAAATACTTCCACACAGCGGACGTGTTTACATAAAAAGTTGGTTAGCTGTTAGCCACAGTGCTGCTAACTCAGTCCTCACGTTGTAGCTGGCTGCAAACTATGAACTGGATTTCCTGAATGTGAGGCGGGTCTTATTACTCTGGGTTCATGAGACACGCCGCCGTTCAGGAAATCCATTCCATAGTTTGAAGCCAACATGCATCATGGATCTCTGCAGGTTGGATCGTAAAAGTCCGATACGTAAATTATGCTGATATCGGAGGCCGATACCGATACTGGATCGGCCCCATCCCTAGTTCTATATTCATTATTCAAACCTAATGGTTTGTCTTACGTGGAGGTTTGGGTGGTCCAGCCGAGGCTGACGGGGGCTCTGGTGGATTTGGTGCAGTGGGACAGCAGGGTCAGGTATCGGGGGATCAGCACCTGCTGGCCCAGCTTGCTGCTCAGGGACAGCTGAGCGTTAAAGCTGTACCGTTTCAGGTGAAGGATGAGAACTCTGTGGGAGGAAAAATACTTATTCAAAGAACTGTTTTTTTAGAAGCACGAGAACGTTTCGGGTCGGACCAGACAAAGGAAGTCGACAGCATTTTTTAAATTAATTTTTAAATTCTACTGCAAATTCTGGCAATTGTGTTAAACTGGGATTTTTGGTCTTCCCTCGGTCATATTTTATAAGCTTAACGTGTTTGCATTTCATTAACTTGTAATTGAAAAGCCCTGTCCAATGCTAAGTAAAGTCTGACCACTAGGGGGAGATCAACCAGATTTTTTAATGGATTTTAGTGAGTTTTTAAATTTAGCAAGTGTAATGCAGAGGAGCAGCAGCTTTACTCTGAGCTCCCCCTGGATGACGGAGCTCCTCACCCTGTCTCTAAGTCTGAGCCCAGACACCCTACAAAGGAAGCTCATTTCAGCTGCTTGTATCCAGGATCTGGTTCTTTCAGTCCTGATCCAAACCTTATAACCACTGGTGAGGGCTGGAATGTAGACAGATCAGGAAATCCAGAGCTTTGCCTTATGACTCAACTCTTCACCGCAACTGACCGAAGCAACACCCTCATTACTGAAGACAAGGCCCCAATCCATTGATCCTTCTCCCACTCCATCCTACTATCACATGCCCAAATACTCCAAAAACTCCCTTCACATGAGGCAAATCAGCATATCAGTGTTCAAATTTCCTTAATTTCCACTGTCTGGAAAATGTGGATTTTGTTTTCCTCATTCAGAATGATGTCCTGATGCATTCTCCATAATCCAGGTAGAAAACTCTTCATTTGCATTTGATTAGCTGGTTCTGACTGTCAGCAGCAAAGTGGCTGATCCACAAGGAGAATGTTCCATTTATGAGACTGAGCTTGTTACAAGATCTCAGACTGACGAAGTCTTCTGGATAAAAGATGAAACATTCCAAAAAAACAAGAATCAATCCAGAGGACCTAACTTAATATTGTTAAGATTTTTAGAATGATGTAATCAGGAAGACTGTAATCCTTTTTCTGGCACTGAACACGAGAAAATAACTTCTTATTTTTGGAGAGGGAGCACCTTGTGTTGTAAATGAACCTTGAACTTCTAGTGGGATCTTGGGGACATAAATAGGCATCAATATTAGGACTTATAGGTTGTGGGGGCTTAGACCCCCATCATAACCACTTGCAGCTCCGCTTCATTAGAAATGTAAAATAAAACATGCGTTTCTTTTTGAGTTTGTGTTTCATGGTTGCAGGTACCTGGGTAGTTTGCTGAACTTATGTGTAACAGTTGCTGATTTCCCACTGCACTTTTCACAAGAGTATTCAATCTCCTCCATCTGCAAAAAAACATTACATTAAAAAAAATGACAACGGTCATGAAAAGAAAGTCGAATTCTTCCTGAATACTGAAAAAAATATAGTTTTTTTTAGCATAACTGATGCTAAAGACTCACCCTAAAAAACAGATCCAGGGAGTCCTGGATGGAGCGAAGAGGGAGGGTTTTCTTTCTGCGCGGCAGATCGATGGACAAGTCATTGAACTGCTCACGTTTGGTCACCACTTCACCACAGCTGCAACACAACGGAAAATGCACCACTCACTCCAACATCTGCAGAGCCAACAACCTCCCAACTAAACTTCATCGTGTTCGCCTGTTCAACCGTAGGGGCGATGTCACGAGACAGGACGCTGGATCCACGAGAACGAGACAAAATATCAATAATTTAAAAAAAGGGTTTCACCACAAACTCGGCTGACTGACCTCTCTCTAGTCTGATTTCTTTTCTTTTCAGACCTGAAAACGTTTCTTCAACTGTACACAACCCAACACCTCATTAAAGCCACGTGACCTCTGAACCTGAGGGGGTCAAACTCATTTTCACAAAGGGATAAAATTAATAAGCAAATAAATGACCAACTTTTTCACCCCATCCATCCATCCATTATCTTTTACCCGCTTCTTCCATTTTGGGTCACGGGGGTCACCGGTGCCCATGTTCAGCAATCATTGTGCGAGGGGCGGGGTACTTTTCACCCCCTCAAAATTATTTTATTGAAAAAAATAATTCCCATGTCTGAGATTTCTTACATTAAATATTTTATACAGAAATCTGAAATAAACTTGGCATCAACCAAGTGAACTCGACAACACGTCTGTTCAGTTTTATATAAATGTGCCACAGACGCTCTTCGTCTCAGCACGTAGCTGCAGAGAGAAGATGAATTTAACACTGATAGGCTGATGTGCCACAATGTCTGTTTGAATTGCTGCCACACAAAAAGAGTTGAAGCGGTGGGGACATCTTTGGTGATTATTTGTCCAAACAAAATCATGATTTGAAGGTTTTTTTAATTGACTCTTGTGACGTTTTAGTCTCACGTCCCTTCTTAACCATGTCCAGATTCCTAAACGGGTTGAGCTGCTACCATGTGATTGGCTGATTAGCCATTTGTGCCAACAAGCGGTTGAACAGGCGTACCTCAGAGGGTAAATTCAAAGTTAAAATCATTAGCTCGACTGACGGGGCTCACCATTTGCAGGTGATCGTGTGCTGCACCTCAAACTCCATGTTGACCACCACGGGGCAGGTGTAGACGCGGGAGGTGTCGGCTTCGTCGCCGGGTTCTACCTTGACCTCTGGTCCGCTCTCACAAACAATGGAGGATGAAGAGGCGACGGCGGCAGCATCACTGGTCAGGTTCCTGTTCATTTTCTCTACATCATCCTTCAGCTGGTCCAAACACTGACTCAAGAACTCATGAGCATCCTGACAAAACAGGTGGCACGCAGTCAATTAGAATAAATGTAGATTTAAATGTAAAATTATAACCTTCTATATGATTTAATCTCAAACTCGTGCTGCAATGATGAAAACATTTAACAAAATAATAAAAAACTAAATGTCACAATGTGAAAATAATGTTTTTTACAGTACATATTGTAAAAACATTTATTTAAATTCGGTGTGAAAGAAACACCCATCCAAAGACAGAGCTCAACTTAAAATCCAAAAACGTCAACCAAAGACAGAACTAAAAAAAAAAGGAACCGTTTCCTGAATCTCTATCCATGACATGAAGGATCAACAGGGGATCAGGGTTCATGCTCAATAATCCAGGTAAAGAAATCACCTGGACAGTTTCTCAGATTGACGAAGCCCTTCAGATGGAGGGTGAAATGTCTCAACAAAAAAAAAGGAACTGTCCAGATGACCTGGCTGAACATTGTTGGATCAACAGGGGAGCTCTTACGTTCTGCACATTTCCAGAGAACCGCTCAGCTGTGGAGGAGATGGCGTTCTTCACCTTCCTCAACAAGTCCTTTTTAGTCTCCGGACAGCTCACGTCCTTCTTAAGCATAAGGTAGGCAAATCGCCTGCACAGAGTGAGGATAAATTGAACGAGTCATCAATCTTCCCTGAACGTCTCTCTTTTTTATAACATACTTTATAACAGTCTTCTAATAAACACCTGCCATTATTAGCAAATGACGCCCTGAAAAACCTTCAACATGTAAATATGCTGGACCAAACGGCAACTGAGGCTGGGTGCACGTCAGAACCAGTTTCAACATTCCTACAGTACCTGAGCAAGGCGTTGGTGGGCACCTTCTTCCAGGGGATGCTCTGCTTCATGTCACTGGAGAAGGAAGGGAGGCTGAAGAGGGACTGTAGGATTGCATTCATGTAGCAAGTGTTGCCCAGATTAGAAAACCTGGAGTTTGAGGGAAATTACACATTATTTTTGCAATTTTACTTTTTCCTTGAGGTTTATTGTAGTCTCACTGAACACAGTGTTTTAAGCAGCCGTAGGCACATTTGCGATTAATCTGCAGGTGTAAGCTTTAGAAACGAAACGAGGCAGATTTAGTGCCGCTTTTTAACATCATTTATAATCGGCGTGGCCTTTAGGCCCTGAACAGTTGTCATGCAGGAATCAAAAACTCTGCAACTCACAGGAAGAAATTCAGAACCCCCAAAAAAGTTGCAAGACTGAAACCCTCTCACGAATGCCGTTTACTGGCAGCCCTGTGAGAAACCAGCCCAACACAGTTCACTCCACGTACATACTGGCAAATTTTAAACAAAGATCGTGTGCAATACTTTGGCACTCATGGTATGTGTTGGGGATGACTTTCAGCTACTACCACACCTAATTTACAGCCGGCAAATGCATTACAGTCCACTTTTTGTTTATCAGCAGTGGACAATAAATAAAGACATCAGCTAATAGGTGTGTGTGCATCTCTCACCCTTGCAGCGGGGGCTGTGGTTGGGTCAGGGTAGAGGGCCTCTGCTTGTTCCAGCCTCCATAGTCCAGAGATGTTCGAACCTTCTTGAAGGGGGTCGAGTGGTTGGGAAGCACGAGGCTTCTCTTCACTGTGGTGCTCTGAGCAGTGCTGGAAGGCCTAACAGGAGCAACCGCACCATTTGTCAGAGTAAAGCAGCATCTGCTCACCTGTTTTATCAGAACAGTAGCGACTCGGACATTTAGCTCAGCTCAGACTCACCTGTCCAGGAAAGAGTGATTCTGACTGTAGTCTTTAGTTGCAGATCGGCTTCCATAAAACGTCGTGGGTTGAAGAGGAGTCGAGCCCAGTGGAGCTGCAGAAAGCAGGAGAACAAAGCTAAAAGCTCATGACGCTTCTTCCTGACTGCAGGGCTGCTTGATTGTGGAAAAAAATAATTATGGTCAACATTGTAATCACAAATAATAAAAACTAACCAAGTTTAGAAACAGCAATTTATTTTTTTTTTTTTTGCATTTAAACTACAAATTACCTTAAATGTAACTTTCCTCGACACCTCCCTTAAAATAACAGAATATTTATTCACATGCACACGAACAGGTCTGCTATATTTGTCTTTTCCTTACCTTTTGTTACATTGTAAATAACATTCGATAGGAATATTTTAGGCTGAAGTAACGATAAAAGACAGACTCGTTAAAAGTGGAAAATATTAATATGTAATATTTTGACTGAAGTTTTTGGGAAGGTCAAGTGACAATTTTGTCCTCAGGAAACTCAAAGTACATTTTTATGTTAAATCTGACATTGTAGAAAAATAACGTCATCAAAATCAATGTTGCTACCAATCACTGACACATTTTATAATAATAATAATAATAATAATAATAATAATAATAATAATAATAATAATAATAATAATAATAATAAAACTCATTGAAATTTATTTTAGTGTTTGTTTAGTTTCCATTAAAAATGGTGGAGCTTCACGAACATACTGGCCTTTAAAGGATTAAAACCCCAAAAAATATAAATATTATTTGAGACTTGAGGCTTAAGTAATGTTAAAAGACAAAAGTTTTTTTTTTCCAGCAAATTTTGGAAAGCACATTTTTTGCCATCAGGGACAAAAAAATTGTTTTAACACGACCTCCTAAGGGTTAAGATAAATCACTTGATAACTATTTGTTTGCTGTAACATAATGATCCAAAGTAAAGAAAATGAAAGTGACGTTCTAAACTGAAGCGTCGACTCTATTACAAACACGCCGTCGTGTTTTGAGCCCCGGAGGCAGCAGTTCACCTGAGCTCCTGTTCTCCTCAGTCTGCTTCAGTTTCTCTTTACAGCTCAGGAGAAACTTTCTGGATGGGTCAGAAGTGGCTTTGTTGTTGCTAAAAACACAAACGCAATAAATAGAAAAGGAATACAAGAAATACTTCTGAACGAAAGAGTAAAATTAAGAGCTTAGACAGAAAAACAAGTGTTGTCTGCTTGTAGTCTGATAAAATAGTTCAACAACAAAATGTCATCTACTCTGTACTTTGAACTATAGAGTGAGATGTAAATGTATGCAAACTAACACAAACAGAGTCTGCATTCACCTCGAGGAATCGTTTTCTTTGGGGTAATCCTCGGTTAAGTCACTTTCAGAGTTGAGGAGCCTCTTCCTCTTCTCACCTCTGAAACAAACATGTTGACAGATACACGACATAATCAGAGCGAGTACTTTTAGTGCAAACTGGACGCCGTGGATCACTAGAGTCTGAGAAGAAACCCCAGCAAGAATCTCCCACTCGCCTGTTTTCAGACAGTCCAGCACGTGTGGGTGTGGAGGCCGCTCTGCTCGGGCTGCTCAGAGGTTTCCGTGGGGTCGTGTCCTCCCGACCTTCTGCACTCGGTCGCCTTGGCATCGTCTGAAACACGTTGGGGAGTTTTAGTCAAATTATTAAAAAAAGCAACTCTTTATTTCTTGAATATGTTTAAATAAAAAGTGTCCCACTTGTTTTTCCCCCGATGGGCTGTTCTCGTTTTTCATGGAGCGGTTACCGAGCACGCTGAAGTTTGCACTTCCATGGGAGGACTTCAAAACTGAAGAACAAATTGGAGTCATCAGCTTGGACAGGAAACTGGTGGCGTGAACGTTTTTCTACTGTGACACAGTCCGATTGGTAGTTTAACGCTTTAGCCGGCACCTCACTGAGCTGCGACAGGTTGATGAACAGCTTTCACGAGACGGTCTCCAAAATGTCCCTCAGGAGTTCTCAGTTTCCTCAACAGAGTCACAGAAGCTCATAATCTTGTTGCTTGAATTTTGAATACGCTCAAAAATTTCAGTTTTCCATTCATAACAAACTGCTTATATGTTTTTGTTACTGCAGCACAAAACTGAATCATCTCTAATGTCTACCAAAATATCTTCTAAGAAGAACGTGAGGAAAAGGCCGACAGTGCCCGAAGGAGATGGATACTAATCAAATCAGGAACTTTGTGAAGTGTGTGTGAGCAGCTCACTGAAAACAAGCAAAAGGCTGAAGAGAGATTGTGCAAAGCGGAGCCTTTTTCCTTCTTTCATCGTGCCTAATCTGAACACGTCACTGACTTGTGCCTGGGTTTGTGCTTGACATTAGTAAGTATTCAAATGTAGGTACTTGTACTTGTTTGACTACGACTCAATAGTTGCAGAGTTTCAGTTTAGTTTCTGTAACATTAGAGCATTAAAACTGTGTTTTGACACCTGCACATGAGCTCTCCATCCGAGGCTACAGCCCTGAATATCCAGGTCTAAAAGAACCACACAGCTGATTCATTTTAAATATTTTTTAAATTGGCTTAAATTTGCTTTTTTTTTTTTTTTAAGTACTCCAGCAGATTAAATCCTAAAAGCAAGGGCAATTGCTGAGGTGGATGTCACGGCTGCTTAGCTCAATGGTGGCAAACGTATAATTTAGTGGAAGTGCAACAAAAAGTTCAACTAATTATTTTGTAATTTTATGTGTCAGCATCTATAACGGTCACAGCCGGTGTAATGTTTTACCCCACCCCTTAAAAAAAGTCTAAAAGATTTTATGCCATTGAGAAATAGTTTGGTTTAAGACTGTCCAAAAGGGTTCCTTAAGTGTGAAAATGAAAATGGAAAAAAAAAATCGGATTACCTGACTTTCCCTGCTTCAGTTTCTCCAGGTATTCTTTCGTCCTCTGAACCAAAGAGGGGGGCATTTTATCCAACGTGATGACGCTGTTGTCCTTCAGAGTCAACATGATCCGGTTAAGATTCTGAGAGAAGCTTTTCACGTTCTGGTTCAGCTGAGGGGATATAAAAACAATTCAAGATGTTCAAATAAACAATTAGTCAAATATAAAGAGATATGTTTCTACCACTGTCTCCCATTTCAGTAAAAGTCCAATTAATCTTCCATTCAGGCATTGACCTAAACATCAGGAAGAACTTTATGTCTAATTACAGCTGCACGTAAAAAAAGATGTATCACAAAATCTGCATACAAAACATGTCAGTTATTAACATTTTTAAACTGATTCCGATTCATTCATGTCTGCATTTGGCATTTCCTGGGGACGATGTGGCGCAGAAGATGGAGTTAACGTTGATAGCATCATGTTGCGGAGTGTGCACGCAATTCTGTTCAGTTTATTTATATAGCACCAAGTCACAGCAGAAGTTATCTCAGGGCACTGAACAAAAACATTCACATACATTATAAATGGCAATTAGTAACGTTATCTAAGGAAGGAAGACGCAAAGACAGAGATGAGCAGGGCTGTCATTCAAAGTGACAGCCCAGTATGTTGGGACATAATGAATGAAAACACACGAGGAAATATGTGACCACATACACTAGCAAAAAACGAAAGAGGAGAGCTGTTATTTATCACTTCAACAAACTTTCCCTTAAAAACACGTCAAGCGAAGCAAAATGGGAAATTCTATATTCAGGTACAAAAAAAAAATAAAACCATGTTACACCAGTTTAGGTGAAATGTTTCCAAAACACAAATGTATCTCAGTTAAAAGTCTGTCGAACGAACAATAAAGAATCTCTGACTCTGAGACTTGCAAACAAGCAAGGAACTGAAGTTTACAAAAAGTGTTTTTAATTATCATTTAACGGCAGATTTTTAAACATTTTACAAAAGTATTAAATGTATTAAAATCAACTAAAAAAGCTTTTTTTTTTTTTTTGCGTTTTTGTTAAAATCCAAAGAAAAAAATAAAGTGGGATATTATTTAATTATTTTATGCCCACAAATAAAAAATTAAATTTAAAAAAACATGGAATTTATTGATATTTTTTAGGAAAAAATGGTTCTGCAAAGCACTGGCAGTGCAATATGTTGATTTCATTAATTTGCATTTAACACTTTATACAGCAACTTCTTCAAAAACTGACAAAATTAACCCGGCAAACACAAAGAAATGTTGGCTCCTTCGATAACGTTATTAACTGAATTTAAATGTATGTGAATGTTTCTGTACAGTGCCCTGAGACGTCTTCTTTTGTGATGTGGCGCTATATAATTAAACAGAAATGAATTGAAGTATTTTATACTGCAGCCTAGTGCAAAATATTTGGCTTCTTTTAGCTCTGAGGTAATCTTTTCTCATGATTTTGTTTGTAGTGTATGATAACGGATGCATCACTTTACTTTACAATCAAACTGCAGCCCTCTGAAGCAGATCATGAGATACCTAAAGATCCCCACCTCTGATGTAAAAGTTACACCAACTGAGAAGACTACAAACAAACAACTTGTACCTGAAATGTTTTAGAAGCGCCACCACTGTTGAACTTCAGACATAGGTTAACTTTGTTGTCCTTCTCTAAAATCTCAAAAGTTCCTTCTTTCCATTTGGTAGTGCCCAGGTCCATGCTGTTGAAGCGGATCTTGATGGCGCCACCACTGGACACTTTGGGCACTAAGGTTGCCATGGCTTACAATCCTTACTGCACTTGGCAGGCTTGGACTTGCAATCAATCACAAACCTACACAAAATACATTAAAATGTGTGTCAGTACACAAAACATGACCAGATAACAACTTTGAATCAACCATGTTATTTCACCATAAACATCTCGCAAGGTCAAGCGTGAACATTAATGTGTCTGCAGTACATTAAAGCACAAGTCTAGTTCCACTTGATTCGTTTGCATTTTCATCCTAAAATGTCAGATTGTTCTGCATAAATTTAAATTGGTCTTGATCAATAGTTTTCCAGGCTTTCTAAAGGTATTTTAGTTTTTCAAACCAGTCTAAAAACAGAGACATATACTCTTCATGTCAATAAAACTAACTACAACACATGGTGCACTTTAAATAATTAAAAGGTGCATAATGCACAGGATGAGCGAGTAATACGTCCACATAGTGCACAGTTTAGTGCTAGTAAGTTTCAAAAAATATTGATTTCAATCAATGTCCTACAGATGATCTGGCTCATTGGGTCTACTGTATTTTGAAAGTGAGAAGACAGGCACTAAATGAGGTGGTTCAAGTCGTTAAGACAGTACAGTAGCTGTGTCTCAGCCCATTTATGCACAAAAAGCAGATCAGTTTGTACAAATTCTTGCTTAAATTCACAACAAAACACTAGCTTTACGTCAACGTATCAGCACAGCACAAAAAAATACACTCTGAACAGAGGGACCGTTTTCCAAAGACAGGAAACTACAGTACTTTAATTAAATAACGGTTTTGGTATAAGCATAACGCGTTTGTTTGGGAGAACTCAATGTCGACGTGCTTTGGTTTCGTCTAATTTATTTTCGAAGGACAGTCGGTCACAGATGTGTTCCCAAGCAGAAAAGTTGAAGGAAGAACACCAGAGAAACTTAAAATCAGCGATTGGAGCAAATTCGTCTTGTTTTTTTTCTGCAGGGGCTGAATGGAAAGAGGGGGAGGCCGACATTAGCGCACCTGCTAACAGGCTAACAGGAGCTAGCCGAGTGGCTAATTTGCCTGATTGTAAACTGGGGATGAAAACAGAGCCACGGCTTGATCGCGTTGGGAAAGCTCGTTGCCTGTCGGCGGTGCTGGGCTCACCTTAAAGCATGTAGCATGCAGAACTACCTCTCTGGGTGTTCATCCGGGAGCAGAAAGTGGGTTTCACCGGCATTCGTCTCTCTCCGGTGGGTTTGTTGTTGACGCCTCACAGCGACGTGCGATGATGGCGGGAACGTTTTACAGCAATACGAGGTGAGTGCGTTCCGTCCTCATCTCGCGAGATTTGGTCAGTTCTAGGTATAAAGAAAGGAGGGAATGCTGTAATCTCGCGATAGTTGTTAATTTTTTTTAACGGAAGTGGAGAGCGGTTTTTATCAACTTCTCGCGATATTTTAATGTACTGCCATCATCTCGCGAAATTTTAACGTTAACTTCATTAACGACACAAGACTTTGCTAACTGATGAATAGCTAGCTAGTAGTTATTGTGTTTTAGATATAATTTATTTTTTTATGTAGCAGTTATAGAAAATTTTAAGTATCATTTGGACATCAGAGAGCTTCAGAGGATGCTAACTACGGGAACGGTGTGTATTTTTTCTGTAAACGTCTTAGCTTTTCGTGTGTTTTAAAACATCAAAATATTTGCTGTCTAACAATGTTTTATTTATTGTGTGATGCTATTCAATACTTTACTTTTTCATCAAATTAAAATGCATTAAGCTATTTGTTATTTGGAAATAAAACCTGTTATAGATAGATAGATAGATAGATAGATAGATAGATAGATAGATAGATAGATAGATAGATAGATAGATAGATCAGATTTTATTTATTCTTTTGAAGTATGCTTTTTGCTATGAATGATTGAATGAATGCCTTTCACTGACAATACCCAAGTCACGGTGCCAACATATGCACAAGCAAAAAGTAAAAATAAATAAAACTTTAAAAACAGTAGTAGTGGTATTACATTGAAACAGTGGTGGCATTTCACACTGCACACATGGCATTGTGCAATATTGTCCATAAAATAAGTAATTAGATGTTTAAAGTAAACATATTTAAAAAATGCACAGTGGGTGGGTAAAAGGAAGTCCAGGGGTATGGAAGGTTAGTCATAGTCATAGTTTCTTTATTTGTCATTGGCACAACATGTGGTACATGTGGTGGAACAAAATTTTGTGCACAGGGTCCCAGTTACATCCAACAATAAAATGTAAAAGAAAAACAGTAATAAGATGTAAGATATGAACTAAGAAAAACATTAACTAAAAAATATCTAAGCACTAGGCTGTGCAGTGTGAGTTTAGAATGGTTAGTACTGAGTCTGTTCATTTTTGTTCTGCTGCACCTGTAGCACCTGTAGCGCCTCCTTGAGCACAGCAGGTCAAACAGTTCAAAACTAGGGTGAGAACTGTCCTTGATAATGTGTTTTGATCTGCTGAGGCAGTGGGAGATGTAAATATCCCGCTGGGAGGGGGCGTCCAGTGACCTTCTGTGCCACATTTACTACTCTCTGGAGCCTCTCCCTGTCTGTCACGGTGCAGCTGCCATACCATAGTGTGATGCAGTATGTGAGCAGGTTCTCAATGGACAAGCAATAGAAGGTCAGCAGCAGGCTGGAAGGTACTTCTGAGAACTCTCGGGAAGTGAAGTTGCTGTTGAGCTTCCTTGATGACTGTGGTGATGTTATCCGTCCAGGAGAGGTCAGTGGAGATAAGGACACCAAGAAACCGGGAGGTTAGGACCCTCTACTTGAACACATTCACCGTTGATCTAGAGTGGGGCTGGGTCAGAGCTGTATTTCTTGAAGTCTATGATGGATCTCCTTGATTTTCTTGGTGTTCGGAGCCAGGTTGTTCTTTAAACACCAGGCTGCCAGCTTCAGGGCCTCCTTCTTGGAAGTTGTCTCATCTCCCTTTAGGATGTGTCTGACCACTGTGGTGTCGTCAGTACACTTGATGATGAGGTTGTTGTTGTGGGCTGGTCTGCAGTTGTGGGTGTAGAGACAGTACAAGAGGGGGCTCAGCACACAGCCCTGTGGAGAGCCAGTACTCAGCATGTGAGTGGAAGAGAGATGGGGGGGCAACTAAATCTCACAGTCTGGGGTCAGTTGGTGAGAAAGTCCTTTATCAGGCAAAAGTGAGAGTAGGGAGGTCGAGAACAAGCAGTTTGGTGATGAGAGTGTTCGGAATGATTGTATTAAACGCTGAACTGTAATCCACGAAGAGCATCTGGCTGTAGCTCTGCTGCTGCTCCAGGTGGCTCAGTGCAGAGTTAAGAGCTATTCATCCTGTAGACCTGTTTGTGTGATATACCAACTGGTATGGGTCGAAGCCTGCAGGGAGATGGCTCTTGATGTGCTGAAGAACCAAGCTCTCAAAGTACTTCATGGTTACCAGAGTGAGGTCCACAGGACGATAATCATTCGGACTGGCTGACTTCTTCGATACTGGAATAATTGTAGTTGATTTTAGGCAGGACGGGACGACTGCCAGGGCCAGGGATAGGTTGAAGGTTCTGGTAAAGATGAAGGTAAGCTGGTGGGCACATGTTCTGAGGTTCAGCAGGTTCTCATAATATACACATAATTTGTTCACATTTCTTTAATTGCATTTTTAAAAACAAACATTAAGAGGACAGTCTGACTAACGTAAAATAGTAGTTTTCTACTAACAAGATGGTTTCTAAAGAAATATCAGACAAGAAATGTGGCTTACTTGGAGAGACGCATAAGAGCTGTAGAAGTCTTGAACCGACTTGTGGTGATGACCAGATTTTTTTGTCTCGCATTTTCCAGGCTGTAACTAACGTCACAGCCCTAGCCCAAGTAGACCGGGAGAAAATTTACCAATGGATCAACGAGTTGTCCAGCCCAGAAACCAGAGAAAATGCCCTGCTGGAGCTAAGCAAGAAACGCGAATCGGTGCCGGACCTGGCGCCGATGCTCTGGCACTCCTTCGGCACCATTGCTGCACTGTTGCAGGTAAGCAGTGCACCTGTCAGACGTGCAGGAGCTTCTTTTTACTGCTGAACTGTGAACATGTCTTTTTTTTTTTTTAAACGGGTTTGTCCTTTTTTATTTTAGGAAATAGTGAACATCTATCCATCTATAAACCCGCCAACGCTCACAGCTCATCAGTCTAACAGAGTGTGTAATGCCTTGGCACTTCTGCAGTGCGTCGCCTCTCATCCAGAGACGCGGTAAAAGGAGCCGAAAAGATTGATGCATGTCATATCTAACGTAGACGGGTTTTTATCGTTTGCTTCTCGTTTTTATGCGTTACAAATGTCCGGTCCTATTTATTAAAGCACCTTTAATTCTTCTCTCATCACCAGGTCAGCTTTTCTTGCAGCTCACATCCCTCTTTTCCTTTATCCCTTCCTGCACACTGTAAGCAAAACACGACCGTTTGAGTACCTGCGCCTCACCAGCCTGGGGGTCATAGGTATTTCATCCTCCTGTTTAGGGGGTTTATTTGCTGGTAATTGCACAGAGTGGTCAACATTCAAAGTTTGTGCAGATACTAGGATTTTTGTTGTTTGTATTTTTTTAGGTGCGTTGGTCAAAACAGATGAACAAGAAGTGATTAACTTCCTTCTCACGACTGAAATCATCCCGTTGTGTCTGCGCATCATGGAATCAGGGAGTGAGCTCTCCAAGACGGTACCTTTTTATTACATCTGCATTTTCTGTAGTCTAACTCGGGTTCCCAAAGCTTTACATTAACAATTTTAAACTCGGGCAAAAGGCTGAGATGTCTGGTGCGTTTCAATTTTATTCATATAAGGGCGCTGAAGGTTGTTTGTTGCATGTTTGTGGTCCTGGTTGGGAAATAATTTTGTGTGCATGTGTTTGCATGAAACAAATCTTTTTGGTTTCAATCACCTTGAAATATTTTCTCGTGACTGAATCAGCTTTATGGTAAGCAGGCCCGTTATTTCAGCAGATTATTATTTCATTTTATCTTTAAGACTAAAAACAGTAAGTACGCTCAATCATCGAGGTAAAATAAATCACAAAAAAGTTAACTCATGTCATCTGGCTAGTTTGTTTTTGGAAGAAATGCTTCATCATCTGAGGCCGGCCAACAGGATCTGTCGCGTTAAGTAGCGCCTTACTGACATGTTTCAAAGGTGCTTCTTAATACGACAGATCCTGTTGGCCGGCTCAGACTGATCAAGGATGAAGTTTCTTCTAAAACGAAACTGTCCAGATGAAAATATTTAACTATTTTGTGTATCTTTAAGGCTATGGGGAAAAAATGATAGAGTTTCTCCCTTAAGTAGACTCTATCAATACAGAATGGTTTCATTTTTTTCTCCAAAACATTTAAGTGCTGAGTAAATCAGCATGCTTAGTGTCACCAGACTGTTTTATGCTGTAGACCCAATTCTTAATACATTTTTTGTGACCTTTATTTAAATTCCTTCTCCTTTTAATTGTAGAGATTAAAATAGTTGCCAAAGTGTGCCAATAAAACCTGCATGCATCCTCTGTTCATGCACATTTTGTAGATGTACTTTTTTCAAGAAGCCCAACAGAAGAAGCTCATTTCTGCTGCTTGTATTCAGGATCTCATTCTTGTGCTCATGATCACAGTCTCAGAACCGGCTCTTCTAAATGTTTGTCCTTAGCGTACTGTAATTAAATGTTCTATAGCTTATCACCACTTGTTAGAAACCTGCTGGTCCACTAATTTACAGCTGAGTTTTATAAACTACTTTACCCACAAGACATTGGTTGAAAACAGGAAGTCATAGCTCATGTTTCACTGTTTCTGATTGGGTCGAATATAGGAAATTGGGTGACTCACCGTGAACTATGGTTGGTTGAAAGTTAATCACAAGGAGCCAATCAGAGGCACAACTGGGTTGGTTGGGAATCACTGATTTAGTCTGACCCCTGAAGTAAAATAATATTTAGCAATATACACATTAAGAGCTAAATTCTGCATTTTTCCATTTTTCATTCTCCCATTGTGGTATAGTTGGGGTTTGTTTATCACTACACAATATATTACAGATGTCCCTAAATGCCTCACAGAACATAATGAAGCATCACATTCATAATAACTGCGAGTTCTTCTTGTCACTGTTTCATTAAAGACTACATTCCGTATAACTAACTTTTTGTTTTTTATGTGTCAGGTTGCCACTTTTATACTTCAGAAGATCCTGCTGGACGACACCGGTCTGGCTTATATCTGTCAGACGTACGAACGTTTCTCCCACGTGGCCATGATTCTCGTACGTGTTTCCGAACGCTGTTTTGTAACACGGACGAACTCCTGCTCGCTGTAACGTTCCCACCCTGCTCTCCGCAGGGTAAAATGGTGCTGCAGCTCTCCAAAGAACCGTCAGCTCGACTGCTGAAACACGTGGTCCGCTGCTACCTGCGCCTCTCCGATAACCTCAGGTACTTTCTGCTTTGTCATTAAAACGTCGCGCTGTCTCTCTATTTGTTTATCATTTTAATGCCAGGTTTCACCACTAGGTGGAGCTGTGATGTCAACTAAATGGCATTATGAAAGGAATTAACTTTAATTAAAGTAATTAAATTTTGTGGTTTAAGCTTCTTATTGCCTTATCTTTGTAGTCTTGTAAAACAAAAATAATACATAAGACAGGAAAGAAATACGAGTTTGTGCTCTGTCAGGTTATGATGGGCAAACTGTTAATACGAAGAAATAAATCCAACGTAAGCTTCTTCAAGAACAAGAAGAAATCCTGAACAGAACCACCTGCGTATGTTATGACTGAGTTCAAAGTTTAATCTGGATTTTTCTTCTAAACCGTTACTAAAATAGATGTTGTCATTCAGCTGCAACCTTTATTTTTTAAGAGAGACACTTTTTTAATGTTGTTATTATAGTTTGTATATAACTAACATAACCCTTAAAATAAACACACTTGATAGTTTATTTCTTTAAGTAATACATGATCATGAAATTGATTTTCTTTAATCTTTTTAAATATTTAAACAAAAAAAACACTATATATGAGAAAATTGCTCTTTTTTTTAGATTTATGTCAATTATTTGTAAAAATAATATAAGAGTAAAAGAAAGTGCACGAGCATCAGGACATTCAGAATGAACATAAAATAAAATCAGTTTGTTGGTTTTTCTTTAAATGCAACACGGCAACTTATTTTTCACATCGTTCTAATAAATTTTTGTGTTACTATAATTTTCTGTGCCTGTATTATCCAGTAAATATGACTAATTCTTGTTTCTACATTTACAACAGTTTATCTGAAGTTTATTGAAAAATTTAAATTGAATTTGTGGAACGACCACAGTAGGTCATAAGCAAATGAACAGGCTTACAACCATCAGTAAAACTGCATTGAAGTGAGAGTTTTGAGTCGTATTTGTCTGAATCTGGCTCTGAAATGACGAGAAGCTGTGATGAATTAATAATAACCAGTTTGTTTTTCTGATTTCTGTCAGAAAGTTCACACAGAAAGACCAACCTGCTTGGGGTATTGTCATTCTGCTGTGGAAATGCTGCACATGTTGCACAAATTCACACAGAGAACTGCTAAAATGTTTCCGTTTATCAGTTTATATCTAAACTCGACTCCAGTTCATGTTATTCTTGGTCAAGTTCCTTCATGTGCGACGCATCACCGTGATTTTAAAACCAGCTTTTATCGAGAAACACACTTTTAAAGGCGTATTCAACACATTGTGGAGTAGGGTTCTCTGCAAAGATTATCGTCTTACCTGCCGTAGATGTATGAACAACCTCAGTTTGGAGAGTTAATCTAATTGTGACTGAAGTGACGAGCTAACGGCTAGTCTGAGCGGAACCGAGACCAACATGGATCTATGGTGTCCTAAAACATCTCAAACTTTCATAGTGGTTCATGCAAGCATTGGGTTGTAAACCTTTAAATCCCTGACAAATTTTGCAATGCAGCTTACTCTGATGGAAAAATGTACGATATTGTTGCAGGAAGTGGTCCAGGCTGCACCAGAAGTGCTACAGCTTGCTGCAGCTGCTGTCAATAACCTTAGTTTTCTATGTAAATAACCATGTAATGTGAAATTATGGGCTGTGTAAGCTCATCAGTCTGCTCAGACTTGAACAGTTTCTCCAGCTATCGACAGCAGGTAAGATATTAATTGTTTAGGACCTGTACAAAAAGCCATTGATCTTTCCATTTTCACATCAGTAACAATGGAGCAGTTTTCAGTAATTATGTAAGTTTAGAAGGAGTTAGGAAACTCTTCAGACCTGGACTGCTTTTATATCTGATCAGAAAGCCGTGTCTTCCTCCGGTACCTTTAAGTAGTTGTTGAGTACTTACAGTAATAAGGACTTTTACAATTATACTTTAATGTATGCAGCGTCTTCCATTAAGTCCTGAAAGTTTGAACAAAGCAGCACAGCTGGAACATCCTTCTCTTTGTTCTGCGGGGACTACGACGAAGCTTTAGGGCCACTTTAAGAAATATAAAATTAACGCCATAAAATTACGAGAATAAAGTCGAATAAAGTCTTCATATTACGGGAATAAAGTCGTACAAGACTTTTTTTTTTGCAGCTCTCGTTTTTTTTATATTTTCCACGAGTCAGATCTACGACGCGACCTGTCAATCAATCCAGTAGGCGTGTCAGTAAATGACCAATCCGGAGCTAAATGCTCGTTACCTGCAGAGAGCTGCTGCAGCCCATCAGAGCGTACCACCTTACTGCGAGCAGGTTCAAAGCCCTGATACTGATAATAATCTGATGCTGATGTGCTAACAGATTATCTATCTCCTTATTTTAAAACTAATACCAAAGTATAATTTAACAAGATGATCAACATTCTTCATTTTACCACAGTTAAAATGTGTCGTAGGGGACAGATTCACACTTAACTTTGCCGTTTTTCTTTTAGAATATTACCAAGTTTGTTTAGTGTGATCAGGAAGAAAATATGGCTGAGCGTCCTGTGTCTGTGTTCTCGACACGTCCCGCCGCCAGCGTCTCAGGGAAGTGTTTTAGGTCAGGTTGCAACTCTCTGCTGCAGTCTTCTCTCACTTTATCTGACTGATGAGTGCAGGTTTCTGTCCGTCATGGCCGCTTTCTCAACAGGAATTTCAGTGTTGGATCTCAGGAATGCAGCTCGAAGAGGAGCGCTCTTAAATAATCCAGGAGATGGATCTAAAGACGTGCTTGATGCACCCTTGGATAAACATTTCCAATAAATGTAATTTAACCCTCCTTCACTGGTTTACGTTAAAATAATCTCCTGTGTTTGTAACAATAAAGGTTGAAGGTTTCTAGAGCATTTTATCTAATAGTCACTTCCTTTACTGGAGCATTTTAACAGTTTCTTTTTTCTTTTGTTTGTTATGGCTGTACGTCTGAAGGATTCAGGCACTAGAAGTCTTTCAAATCAAACGAATAAGTTGTGTCGACACATAACAGAATAAAACGCCCAAAACAAATCGTCGGGTCTCGTTTCGCCGCAACATGACGTCGTTTGTTTCCATGTTTTGTTGAGTCCGTCGACCAGCTGCTGGTCACAAAAAGCCACAAACATAAAGATGGTGTTTTAATTAATGCGCTGATGTTTCTTCAGAGCCAGAGAGGCGCTGCGTCAGTGTCTTCCCGACCAGCTGAAGGACAGCACCTTCGCCCAGGTGCTGAAGGACGACACCACCACCAAACGCTGGCTCGCGCAGCTGGTGAAAAACCTGCAGGAAGGCCAAGTCACCGACGCCAGGGGCATCCCGCTCGCTCCACAGTGACGGAGCCGGGCGTCGTCGTGGACACGGACTCACCGTTCAGGATCTGGGTTTTCCCCAGGATGGTGCTACGACAGTCCTCAGAGACGAGGAGGAAATGGAGGAAGTTTTATTTGCTTTTAGAAAACGTTCCTGTTCCGAGGACGTGAGAAACCAGGCCCGAGCCTGTGCAGAACCCTTGGTTCGTTGTTGGTTTTGGCGAAAAGCTTCTTTATTTTTTTCCCCAAACTACAAAATAAAATAATAATTAAGTGAGAATATTTGATGCTTAATAAGCAGCACTTAAAAACAACAACTTCAAACTGAAACTTTCACTGAAAATGAGCTTGTAAGAAATTAAATAGTTTAAGAATTGTTACGGTTCAGGTGAGAAGAAAGTTGTTGTTTGCTACAAAACTACTTGATGTTGACGCACTGATCATGTTTTTGTTTTTGTTTGTTTGTTTGTTCAGTTTACTGCTGGAACTTGCTGCAACATTCCACCTCCTGTCTCGTTTTACAACCAAAGTCCTGAAAGAGTTGGGACGTTGTGTAAATGTAAATAAAAACAACTTTTTACAAATCTCAAAACCTCGTTTGAAATGTTTAAACTAAGAAATTAAACCAATTTGTTTAGGAAAAATAAAATAATGTTGAATTTGAGGGAAGTAGCAGAACTGTTGAAAGTTGTTCCAGGTCTCCTCTGAAGCATCTCCTCTTCTTCTAACAACAGTCTGTAAACGTCAAAGACCTGAGGAGACCAATTGGAGGTCCTGGAGGACCTGAGTAGACCAGTGGTTGGAGGTCCTGGAGGACCTGAGTAGACCAGTTGTTG
>NC_056510.1:8945020-8974943 GCF_014905685.2 Nematolebias whitei | reverse complement strand
AGACCAGTGGTTGGAGGTCCTGGAGGACCTGAGTAGACCAGTTGTTGGAGGTCCTGGAGGACCTGAGGAGACCAGTTGTTGGTGGTTTGGAGGACCTGAGGAGACCAGTTGTTGGAGGTTCTGGAGGACCTGAGGAGACCAATTGTTGGAGGTCCTGGAGGACCTGAGGAGACCAGTTGTTGGAGGTTCTGGAGGACCTGAGTAGACCAGTTGTTGGAGATTCTGGAGGACCTGAGGAGACCAGTTGTTGGAGGTTCTGGAGGACCTGATGAGACCAGTTGTTGGAGGTCCTGGAGGACCTGAGGAGACCAGTTGTTGGTGGTTTGGAGGACCTGAGGAGACCAGTTGTTGGAGGACCTGGGGAGACCAGTTGTTGGAGGACCTGAGGTCTGGAGGACCTGAGAAAACCAGTTGTTGGTGGTTTGGAGGACCTGAGGAGACCAGTTGTTGGAGGATCTGGAGGACCTGAGGAGATTAGTTGTTGGAGGACCTGAGGAGACCAGTTGGAGGTTTGGAGGACCTGAGAAAACCAGTTGTTGGAGGTTCTGGAGCATCTGAGGAGACCAGTTGGAGGTTTTGGAGGGAGTGTGTGTCTGATGAAGGATCCTAGCTATTCATCAGATCTGGTTCTTTGTAGAATTTTCTTGTTTCACGATGTATTGAGTATTTTCAGTTGCTGAGAGGTCCGGACTGCAGCAGCCCGGTTCAGTCCTCAGACTCTTCCATTATGAAGCCGTGCTGCTGGAATGGCTGCAGCATGTAGCTTAGCATCGTCTTGCTAAAATATGCAAGGCCTTCCCTGGAAAAGCTGCCAATTTGGAAACTGTACAAGCTTTTCTGCATTGGTGGAGCCTTTCCACATGTGTGAACTGCCAATGTCATAGGCATTTATGTACCCCCATACCATTAGAGAGGCATTTTTTTTTTTTTAACTGTGTACTGAGAACTGGCTGGATGGTCCCTCTCCTCTTTAGAACAGAGGACATGGTGTTTGTGGTTTCCAAAAAGAACTTCAGATTTGGATCCATATGACCGCAGAACAACTTACTCTCTGTTGAGGAACTTTATTCTGAAATTGTTGCGTTAATTTTTGGCAGACTGGTGAACCCCTGCACGCCTTCTGAGAGATTTCACCTCTCTCTTTTAATACCCAGACCTCAACAATGCTCCTCCAGCAGATTATTTTTTACCACTTTCAGACTTTTGTTTCTCCTGTCACAACTTTTTGAGATGTGTTGCTGATTCAAAATTGTCTTCTTTTGTTTATTTAATTATATTTTATGTTTTTGCAAAGGTGCGTGAATTAAGTATTGCACCGTTTGTCTCGAGCTTGTTTTTATATCTTTTATTCTTTTATATCTCAGTCAAATCTCTGAGTGTGAAAAAACTTTTTTTTTTTACCAGAATCAGGACTTTTTAATGCATGTGTTGATTCTGTTCATGAACATGTGAGTACCGATATTTTAAAACTTTACACACTAAAATTTCTCCAGAATTCCTCATAAATAAACAGCTGAATCAGAGCTGATAAGCTTAAAAAAGCTACATAATGGATTTTTAACGTTTTTTTTTTTCCTAACAGGTTGATTGTTTACCACTTTATTAAAAAAATAAAATAAAAAGGTCCAGATGATCACCTGTTCCTGCTGAGTGCTCCATCTTCACTAACGAGGCTTCATTTCCTCTCACCGGCCCATTAACTGATTGTTTCCCTCGTGCGCTCCATTATCCTCAGTGACTGAAGCGGGCACGATGCATCATGGAAACACCTGCACTCCACCGTTTGGAGAAAATCTAATCCTAAAATGTGCTGCGAGTTTCAGTCTTTATGGGGAAAAGAACTTCAGCGGCTGAAGTCATTAGGCCCGAAGGCAAATGGAGCGGTGCATTAGATGCTGGGGCTGGACAAAGTGGTGTTTCCATGTTTTGTGTTGCTATTTGGGATTCATCTGGACCGTCCAGACCGGCAGAGACGGAGCCTAACTTTCTTTCTTGTAATCTTTTAAAAATGGTCTTGATATGGGAAAAATTCAGGAGTTTAGATATCTCATTGATTTTTTTTTTAATGAGTCTTTGAGAGGAGATAGTCCTTGTCTAAAGTAATGAGGAAGTTGCTCCGGTCTGTCATGGTGAAGAAGGAGCTGGTTGTATTCTACATGTAAATGGTAAATGGACTGTATATAGCGCCATTCTATCTAATCAAGATACTCAAAGCACTTTGCAATACAATCTGTGCCCTCATTTACCTCCACACACATCAATGCAGCCCTCTACAATTCAATTTATTTATATAGTGACAAATCACAACAGAAGTAGGCTCAGGGCACTGTACAAAAACATTCACATGCATAAAAATGAGCCAATTAGTTAAAAGTTCTCTAAGGAAGACAGCAGACTCGTTGAATCTGAACTTCGTTGCAGTCTCCCATCCTGAGCAAGCACAAAGGCAACAGTGGAAAGGAAAAACTCCATTCTAACAGGAAGAAACCTCCAGCAGAACCAGGCTCAGGACAAGTGGCCATCTGCTTCATCTAGATAATCTGAATCTGTAGAAACTAATCAGTGCTTCAGATCACATTCATTCACTGATGGGACACACATCGGAGGCAATGATGGGCTCAGTGTCTTGCCCAGGAACACATCATGTGACTGCTGGTGGAATCGAACCCTCAACTCTCCAGTTGGAGGACAACTGCTCTAAATACTCAGCCACAGCCGCCCTCATGTGACTTCAATGTGTTCTTCACTTGGATCTTTGGGCAGGGAAATCTTTTCATACAAAGTAGAACATCCAGGCTTGGATAAACATTGCAAAATATTTATCAAGTCTCTCAGAACCCTGCAGGGAACATGTGGTCCGGTCTGACGAACCCAACGTTCTGGGCGTCCACTACAATTCCAAAAGACCTGGGTTTTTTTTGTTGTTGTTGTTTTGTTTGTTTTATTGACTATGTGTAAAGATGGAAAATAAAATGGTCTTGTGTTGTTTACATCTCATCAAACTGCTTTTTTAACTGGCGGGAGTGGATTTTTCTTAAAAACGGTTTGTGACGAAAAGAACAAGATTCTGGATCCAAGCAGCTGAGAAAGAGCTTCATGGACCGAGTGTGGCTGAACCTCAGAGCTGAGGTGAGGAGCTCGGAGTAGAGCTGCTGCTCCTCCTCATGAGGCAGCTCACACGTCAGATCAGGTTGCCTCCTGGTTCTCCTCTTAGTTTTGTTCCAAAACTCGCTCGATGAACTGTAGAGCCTCTCTTGGCGGGAAACACCTCAGGAGGGGCTGGAGATGAATGCTGGGAGAAGGGAGGTCTGGGTTTTCCTCCTGAACCTGCTGCCTTCATGTCTCAACCTCGTATCAAAGCTTTTATCCCATAATGAGATTTTTTTTCATTTACCCGTTATTTATCCAGGTAGCCTAATTGAGCCATGAGAACTCATTTTCAAGAGAGACCTGTTTAGGGAGCAGATGGTGGGGTTAAGGCCCAGAGTGGGGTGAACGAGGGTAGGGGCAAATGTGGGTGCTTCACCTACCACACCCACATTTTTGATGTTGTCGGTACCGGGGCATGAACCGGCGATCTTCCGATCCTAACCTCTGCGCCACCACTCCCCTATGGATGGATACACTTTACCTGTCACCTGCCACTCCAGGGGTGGAGCATCCTTCCAGGCACTTCAAAGGTTGGAAGTCCCCACTTCCAACAATACAGTCCTCACCTCCTTCTACAGATGTGCAGTGGAGAGCATCCTGTGCTCCAGCATCAACGTGTGGCATGGAGGCTGCACAGCTGCAGAAAGGAAAGCTTTGCAGAGAGTGGTGAAGGCTGCACAGAAGATGTTGGAGTCAGTCTCCCCACCATCACAGACATCTACACCTCCAGATGCAGGAAGAGGGTCACCTGCATCATGAAGGACCCCACTCACCCAGCACACACACTTTTTGCCCTGCTCCACTCATGCAGGAGGTTGAGGGGTATTAAGTGCGGAACTACTAGACTGAGGAACAGCTTCTACCCTGAGGCTGTTAGACTCATGAATCCTTAACCAGGACAATCATGGTAAGGAAAAAAAGGAAATCACTCTAATGCCGCTTTAATTGGTGAAATGTAACTTATCTGTGCTGCTGATTATCCATGCTGCTGTATTCATAGCCATCTGCTCACCACAGACTCATGTTCAGGCTGCCGTTTAATACACCGTAATATTTTACATTATTAGTGTTTAGCGTGTATCTTAGATCTTAGCGTGTCAACTATTGTTCGTTTAGCGTACATCTAGGTGTATAGCTTAGATCCTTACTGTGTCTTTTTATACTTTATATTTTTGCTATTGTTGGGTGTAACTGGGACCTTGAGTACACAATTTTGTTCCACCTCATGTTCTACATGTGACATAAATGTCAATAAAGATATTTGAACTTGAAGTTCTTCTAATAGTCTCTCCTGGTAAAATGCCAAGGTCTGGTTGGCAACTAATGTGTGTATATATATATATATACAATTACCTTGCCTACAAACAGGGAGGCAACTGGGGTGGCAAGTCATTCAGTGGCAGCTGCCACTCTGTGACCCCCTCTAAAACCATCACTTTCTGTGGTGTTTCTCATCAATTCATCTAAAGACATTAGAACATATTGTGTCTCTAACAGGCTACTGAGAACAACGAGACTAAAGATTCAACTTGAAATAGTTTAATCTGTCTGTTTTGTTGTTCCTCTGTTGTTTATGAGGCTTTTGATGTCTGAATGAAGCCAGAGTTGATTAAAAATGTTCAGATTCAACTGAAACTGGGTGAACAGCAGCCAAAGATAAAAAATAAATAAAAAAAAACTTTAAAAGACCGTCAGAAAACTAGAACTGTTGACTGAGATCACACTAAAATATTACAGGATAGTTTGGAAGCAAAGTAAATAAATAAATAAATAAAACTACTGCTTAATTTAGACTTTTGCACATTGACTCTGCAAACTTTATAATCAAAAGTTCCATTTTCCTCATTTCATTTCCTGTGAAGATTGTCTACAGTCTCTTTGTTGGTCTGACTTTAATCTTGCAGATTATCCTGATGCATGCTCAATAATCCTTTTGATTCCTGCAGAATCCTGCAGATTGTGTTGCTTTCTACACTGATTAATCTATTATCTTATTCCCACTTTTGGATTATTTGTTACTAGTAATCTGAGTGGTTCCAGAAACCTGAGCAATAAAAAGTGATTAAAAAAAAAAGTCAGATAAAAAGAGAACAAGTAAAATTAATTAATTAATTAATTATTTAAATAAAAATATAGTAAATAATAAATAAATAAGCATAATAAATTACAAATAAAAAAGTGTCAGATAAATAGTGTTAACTTACTTTTATATATGTGAATATTTCTGTTCAGTGCCTTGAGATGACTTCTGTTGTGACTTGGCACTATATAAATAAATTGAATTGAACTGAATTGAACTGAGAGTTGGTCCAGGTCCTGCAGAGCATCTCCAGTCCCTGAGAGGATGAGAGTGGAGCCGAAACACGCTGAGAGGAACCAGATGCAGCAGACGCTTGAGAATGGTGGACGGAGGGAGTGGCTGGACAGGAAGGAGACTGGTGGGGGGAGGAAAAGGAGTGCTGATGGGAGTGGAGCCCAGCAGGGCCTATAGGGAATCAGGTTCCTGTGACTGAGAGGAAAGGAGGAGTCAGATTCCCTTCAAACGGTCCAAGTGATTTAAAAGGACGTCTCCCTGAGTCTCAGACCATCTCTGACCTCCTCACTCGGACATCTTTGTCCTGATTTCTCTGGTAAGTATCATTATTTTAAAATCAGACAAATGTTTCCAGATTATTCTTTCTTTAGCTGCAGCAGCACAATTTGATGCTTTATTATCTCACATTTCTGCCTCTGGTTCTGATTTACTATAAAAATTCCTCTTCTGCAGAAGTTTAAGGTGTTTTTTTTAGGTTGGACTGGATGCATTCCTCACATGTTCACGTAAAGAATCCTGGATGTGGAGCGTTCACTGCTGTTTGCTGTGTCAGATTTATTGTCCCTTCTCATCCCTCTGAGTCACATGTTTGTGTGTTTGTGTGCGGTCAGGGCAGTCTCTGCTGAAACGACTGACTCACAGCTCCCAAAATAAAACCAAACTGCATGTGAGAACTTTAAAGGTGCAGTCTAAAACTGGGATGGAAATGTTTAAAAATGCAGCGCTCACACTGCAGAGGAGGCAGGAAACTAAAGAAACTAGAGAAATTGCATTTCCTGCAAAAAATGCAGTGTGATTGCTGATTGCAGAAGAACTTGCTGAAAAACAGCTGAAATTACCTAAAAACATGCAGAAATTTAGCTGAAATGGAACAACAAGCCCAAGTTAGTTGCTGATTTAGGTTTAAATAAGCAGAATTTAGCAGAAAATTATGAAATTAAGAAAACTTAAAATAGAAAAAAAAAAGCTGAAAAGTAGCTGAAAAGGCAGAAAAAGCTTAAACTACCAAAACGAAGCAGAAAGAGCTTAAATGAGCTTAAAAAATGTGTGGAATAAGCTGAAAAAGCTAAAATTAGCATAAAAACAGCTAAATAAAAGCTGAAATAGCAGAAAAAGCCGAAACTAGTAGAAAAAAAGCTGAAAGGAACATAACAAGCTGAAATTACCATAAAGAAGTTAATTAGGCTGAAAGTAGCAGAAATTACCACAAAAACTTGAATTTATCTGAAAACAGTTGAAATTAGCTAAAAAATGTTAAAAATTTATCTGAAAAGGTAGA
Organism: Nematolebias whitei; assembly: GCF_014905685.2. Classification (NCBI taxonomy): domain Eukaryota; kingdom Metazoa; phylum Chordata; class Actinopteri; order Cyprinodontiformes; family Rivulidae; genus Nematolebias; species Nematolebias whitei. The sequence continues at coordinate 8,968,200 of NC_056510.1, read as the reverse complement.
ACAATCTTAAATTAGCAGACGAAAGCAAAAAGAATGTTTGCCCAATTAGATTGAAAGAAGCAGAAATGAGCACCAAAAAAAGTGGAAATCGTCTGATAAAAAGCTCAATTTAGCCAAAGAACAGCTGAAAAGTAGCTTTAAAAAAGCACAACGATGATTAAAATACTGAAGGTAGTGGAGAGAGCACATTTTGGCTGAATTAGGCTGAAAAAAGTTGAAATGTGTGCAAAAAAATGTGGAATTAGCTGAAAAAGCTAAAATTAGCATAAAAACAGCTAGCTGAAATAGCTGATAAAGCTGAAACTTACATAAATCAGCTGAAAGGACATAAGCTGAAATTAGCAGAAAGAAGTTACAAGAAGGACACAAATGTTTAGTTATTCTTTCTGCAGAAATAATCTAAAAGGAGTGCAAAGCAGCTGAAAGTAGCTGAAAATAAGTTTAAATTTGCACAAGGAAGCTGAAAGAAGCTGAACCAGAACAAAAGGTGAAAGGAACAGTAAAAGGTTGTAAACAAATCTAAAGATTTGAAGGGTGTAAAATGAGCTCAATTCATTTTCTATGAGAAAAAAATGGCAGAAAATGTTAAATATTTCAAAAAGCTAAATTTGCACCAATACCAAAAGTCATTACAGGACTGGCCTGAAAGAGCTGAACGTTTTGATTTATGATTTGTTGAAATAGCACAAAAATTGTGGAACAAGAAAGGTGACAAAAAAACGTACGGAAGAAAAATGGATCACAGTAGTGTGAATGCTTCATAAGCATGCGTACATACAGTAGCTGTGGAATATAAGCGCCACTTTCATGATTGATGTGTTTTTTCAGAGGAACGTGAAATAACTGCAAACAGACGCCTTCTATGATGTTGCTCATATTGTGGTGTCTTGTAAAGTTGCCAACGAAAGCTGGAGCTCAGCGATGTAAAACAAGCGGAGGACAATGATAGGAAAAGGATCGCTATTTCACAGGGATCCAGCTACAACAGCATCATAAAGCCCTTCCTGTCCGGATCGGTTTCAGCAGCAGAGATTTCAGCGTCCGGCTGCAGGTCTGCAGAGCATTTCTGCTGTGTCAGTTTCTCTGCTTTTATTCAAACGGAGCAGAGGACTGCAGGTCCAGCACTGGACACATCTTAAAACCCTGAGATAAAGATGAACCTTCAGGATGAGAGGAATACATTTAGACAAGAGCTGAAAGCTGAATCTTAGGTTTGTGTTACGGCGCAGAAATGTGTTCGCAAGCACAAAATCTAAACATCAAGTTCAAGAATCTTTATTATCCCCACTCACCATGGAGCGGGTGATCAGGATCTGCCAGAATCAGCCTGAGTCAGCCAGTCTACCCGTTTTTTTGCAGGATAACTGGAACAAAATGACAAAAACGGTATTTTACTTTTATTTGTTTGGCAAAAAAAAAAAAAAAAAGTCCACATCAAAACGATTGGTAGTTCAAAACCTGCTCCAACACCACGACCTTGTAGAATATTACTTTAAAACACAACAAAGTCAAGTCAGGTCTCTGAACGGTTTCTTCATGTTGAAACGTTTCGTTTTTCATCCAAAGGACTTCATCAGTCTGAGGAGCCACAGCAAACTCAATATTCAAAGCACTTTCACATATTGGACCAACCAGTTAGTTTCTGGAGCCCGCCCTGTTTCCAGCTGACTTGTCTGAGACAGTCATGGCCAAAGTGGTTCAAAACATATTGAGCATGAACTCTAATAACTTTAAAATGTTTGTTTTGAGACTCTAGGTTTCTTATTGTTTCCTTGGTATTTCCTCATTTTTCCCTGTATGTTTTTTTTTATTGTTTGTACGGTTGAGTCACGGAGGTACCAGGTCCAGGATGGAAACCCAGACCTCCCTCTTCCCTTCAACATTCTCCAGGTCCTCCTGGGGATCCCAAAGAGTTCCCAGACCAGAGAGGACAGAAAGAAACATGTGTTTATAAAAACTGTATCACTCTAATATACTATATTACGTCTTTAAACAGCTTAGGAAAGACGGACGATGATGTCACGGCTTTGGAAGCTTTGGATTGGTTAGTTGACAATGCCTGAGTTAACTGAAGGCTCACCTATGGGTGCATTTTAAGACACACCTCAAACACTGCTTCATTGTGAGGCATCGTGGGAAAATCAAAATACATCCGCCACATCAGGAAGAGAACCGTCATCCTCCAAAACTGGTTCATCCTTGGGTCCAGTTTCCAGATGCTGAGGGTTCAGCTGTTCCAACAGGTTTGCACCAGTCCGACCTACATACCCCCCCAGGAAGGAGACGGGTTCTGTGTTCTTGAAATAAACTCGTTTTGGTGAGAAGTGTGTGCATCTGCACAAAAACCGAAACTGCAGACCTCGTGAAGATGCTGTTGAAGCTTGTCCGAGGGTCTCATCCACAGTCCTGGACCAGCCTGGACTGAAAGGACACTCAGAGAGGACGAGGACATCACTGCCACAGCAACATAAAGACAGATTGTAAATGCACACAGGGACAGGGACATTAATGGTAGGACATGTGTCCTGCAGTCTGATGAACTAAAATTGATCTGTTCGGCCACGACGGCCATCTATGCATCTGAACGAAAAAGGGCGAAGAGATCATCCCAACTGTGAAGCACGGGGGTGGCAGAATCATGTTGTGGGATTGGTGCTCTTCACAAAATAGATGTCAATATGAATAAAGTACACTGTGTGTAAATATTGAAGCAACATCAGCCAGAACGGGCTTGGACACAAACAGGTCTTCCAATTGGACAAGGGCGAGGAAAGGTTCCTCCAAGACCGGCCAACATTTGAGGAAGCCCGTTTTAGCCACTTCGATTCAGGACCTTATTGTTTTGCTCCATCCTGCAGCTCATTCAGGAAAAAGGATCAAGATTAAAGAACTTCTTGAGACAAATACTTGGTACCAAAGGCCTCAGATGTTTTGATCAGGGCCGTTTTATTTTCCAAGGTAGTGATTTTAGTTTTGTATCTGCTGGAGGTTTTACGGATATTTGCTGTACATTAAACACCTAAATATTTAAATGACTTTCCAGTGATTAAATCAACAGAGAGACGGGTCCATTTGTTGGAGTTCTGGTTAAAGCCTGATCAGACTGCCGAGTCAGCACAAAGTCTGCTTTCAGCAAATGAAGGATTCAGCTGCTGCCACATGCTCCTGTTCACTGCAGTGTTTGTGTTTTCACCTTAAGTGTCGTCTCATCGCAGCAGACAGACACAAGCTGCTGGAGCAGAGTCCAAATGAGTTCTGCACAGCTCGATGGACAGTGACCGGCTGGTGTCTTCACACATGGAGCAGAAATTCCTGCATCAGCAGTGGGAAACGCTGACAGCTGCTCTCTGAAGGTTCAAAAACTGCTGAAGACCAACAGCGCAGCTCAGTTTGTGTAACCATCATCACACCCAAAGGAAACCTTCACCGGGGGAGACCAGAGCAACATTCTGCTGAGGTCATTTGCATTTGTGTGCAACGTTTCTGATCCAGACCTGACGTCTTCGTTCTGTCCTTTAAAGCGAGCAGTCGGACTTTGTTCTAATCTTATTAGAATAAAATTATAAAATGGACAAAATGTTGGGGTAGTCATGAAGTCCAATAAAACTTTGAAAAATCTTCTGAAAGTCTAGAAAACTGTCAATCCAGTATACTTTAAAATCAATGATTACAGTAACGTTGAGTACGGAGGGTTAAAAGTGGCAAAATTAATCAAATAAATACATCCTAAAATAAATAAATGCACCATTAAATAGTAAGTACCAGTATACCATAAAATTATGAAATTAAAAATTAAATGTACCATTTAAATAATTAAATGAAATGAACGTCATTTTGAAGAAAATTTTTTTTTTTTTTAAACATATAATAATTTCACCATCTATTTATTTCATGGCTCCCGTGCAAATATGGAGAGCTAAAAGTGACAAATTGAATTAAATAAATACATCCTAAAATAAATAAATGTACCATTAAATAGTAAGTATATCATAAAATTATGAAATTAAAAATTAAATGTCCCATCTAAATAATTAAATTAAATTAACATAATTTTGAAGAAAACGTTCTTTTAAAATACATATAATTATTTCACCATCTATTTATTTCATGGCTCCTGTGCAAGTATGGAGAGTTAAAAGTGACTAAATGAATTAAATAAATACATCCTGAAATGAATAAATGTATCATTAAATAATCAAGTATACCATAAAATCATGAAAGGCACAATAAAATAATTGAATGTTCCATTTAAATAATTAAATTAGATTAATTCCATTTTGAAGAACACTTTTTTTTTTACATCGATATAATTATTTCAACATGTATTTAATTATTTCTTGGCTCACATGTAAATATGGAGAGTTAAAAGTGACTAAATTAATTAATTAAATATGTCCTAACATAAATAAATGTACCACTAAAGTAAGTATACCATAAAATTATGACACTAAAAATAAATGTACCATTTAAATAATTAAATTAAATGAACGTCATTTTGAATAAAATGTTTTTTTTATACATACAATTATTTCACCACCTATTTATTTCATGGCTCACATGTAAATATGGAGAGCTAAAAGTGACTAAATTAAATGAATAAATAAATGTGAATGCCAAATGAAAAATAAATGTATCATGATGTTTTTACTTATTTGTTTTGTCATGTTTGACCTTCCTCAGTTGAGGAGCTTGGTAGGAAAATATAAGGAAACAAGGAGTGGATTAAGAGGTTATAGACAGCATGTATCCACGAAGCAGTAATAAATCACTTTGTTTTACAGCACCAGCACGTTTCAGGGACAAAGATGGATCCTGGAGGTTCATGTGAGTTCTCTCTCAGATTGACTGGGGATTATTCATGAATGATCTTTTGGTGCAGTACCTGTGCTATGACAACTTTCCTCAGGTGTCCCGGACGATCCAGACGTGAAGCTGATGATGGGAGGGTCCACGCTGAGGAAGGTCAAGTCGCGCTCCTGGAAGAAGCAGAGACACTTCTGTCTTCTGGAGGACGGTTCGACGATCTGGTACAAGTCCAGATGGGCGGGGAAAGGCCACTCCACCTGTGAGTGCAGAAGCGCAGTCACACCATTTGAACGGCAGACATTGATATCGTGACTGATTCCAAACTGATGGGTTAAAAACAACCCACCTTGTCACCCAGCGTTGGGACAAATCAGAATCAGAATAAGCTTTATTGTCATTGCACAGTGAAGTACAACAAAATTACATTCTGTACAGCCATCCTAAAGATGGACAGGGCCTGCAGCTTCTTTAAGAAGTGCTGTCCTTATTGCTTGGATAGAAAAGGGGACGAAAACATAACGAGAGAGAGGTACATTAAAAAAAGACCTCTAACACCGTGTCCTTACAGGGCATGGTTAAGGCATCAAAAAAATCTACACAACACATATGCATGGACGACAAGATGGTGAAATTTGTCCATGAGCACTTCCAGATAGTTACCATAGTCCTGATAAGATGTTACAGTTTCTGTCAGCCGATACAGCTCTGATAAACTTTCACAGAAGTTATCTGGGTGGGGGGTTGCAGGGGTGGACAGAGCAGAGCTTCTTGATTTACATATCCACCAGGAGCCATGTGAGATAAGTTGGCCTATCCAAGGCCAAGCGGGGAGGCCAGATCCAGATAAACAACAATTGTTTTGGGCAGGCAGACTCTGGTTTCTGTCTGCCTTCAGTTCTGCTGGATCTCGATCCCGCCCGGTCTGTGCTCGTTAGCTTTCTCCAAGGTCGAATCCTTCGTGCCAGTGAGTTCCAGGTGCCGCAAGTGGCCCACAATTCTCAGAAATCGCGTCCAGCTTGCCGATGAGCTCGCTAAACAAATGAGTTTGAGCGCTCAAAGCACAAATTAATCCTTCACATAAGGCTGGCAGCTTTACCATGGCTGAAACTGCTGCCGACGCCTTCCTAATTTGTCGATATCCTAGGTATCCACCGAATCCATAAAGCAGAAGCCCTGTTATCATAAATCCAATAATGTACACATCTTATATGTCCTCCACAGACAGAACAGGCAGGCACACCATCTTCCACTGCCCCCAGGAATCCATGACATACCCAGCTGCATGTGTCCATTCAGGGCATGAGGGCTCTCCAGCACCCTGTCTCTTGATCAAAAAATGTTATCAATTGTGTTGAGAGATCAGCTGACCAGATCCATAATAATAATTTGGGCCAACTCGGAGTAATTTTACATCAGCAGGATAAGGGTTGGGTTATCAGTTTGATCCAGCATACTGGATTATTTGCTGAATTGGAGCCACTAAAATGTTAAATTAGGAAGAAAAAAAAATTCTGGGTAGTTTGACGATCACAACTTGTTTGGTGCTAATCATCAACTTTAACAAAAACGAACGGAGTGGCTCCACCTCCCCTTGTTCAAAATAGAAGCCTAAATGACCATATTTGGGGACTGCCATGTTGTACTTTTGGAGACAGAATCTGAACCATCAGTACAAAACTAACGTTGTAACCCCCTCCCAACTTCCTAACAGGCTGTAACTTGAGATTACAGTAATCCCTCTCTACTTCGCGGCTAGTTTATCACGGATTCGCTCTATCTCGGTTTTTCAAAATAAGATTGGACATGATACACAATTGGCTGATTGATAAATGAGCCACACTATCAGCATATAATTTTTATTTAAAATAAATTATTTAAAATTATTTATCACCTGCTGCTCCTTTGTGCAGCCAGAACTGCAGAAAAAGCTTCCTGCTGTGCATCTGTGCAGCCCATGCAGATAAACTTCCTCCTGCAGCTGAACAGCTGATCAGCTGATCTGGTGCAGAGCGGAGAAGTGGGCGTGGCCAAGAGCGCTTGCAGGTGGCTGAGAGCAGAGGAGGCAAAGAGCTGAAATCATGACATTCTGTGCTCTTTTTGAGCGTTTAGAAACATTGTTTAGAATATTGCAAGAGTGTGGGAAGGGTTTAAAACACCTTAATATCTACAGTATATATATAAATACTAAAATAAACGTCTACTTTCTACTTGTGCTATTATTCGTACTTCGCGGTTTTTCACTTATCGCCGGGCTTCAGGGTACGGATCCCCCGTGATAAATGAGGAACGACTGTATTATACAGTATTTTTTTGGGGGAGATGCATATTCATCGCTAAGAGAAAAGTGGAAAAGTGAGTTTGAATGAACACGTTGTTTTATCTGAGAGTCAAAGAAAGAAAGAGCAAAGAGAGGGGATTAGAAATACCCTCTCCATCTGTCCATTCATGTTGTGAGCATGATGACTTGAAAAATAATTGAGGTACTGACTTCAGTTTTGTTGTGTGGCTCCATCTAGGGGGTAAGGATGGTCCCACTCCCTATCAAAAATATAGGGAGATGGAGATGTTCCCACAGTGCTTTATTCTGCTTAAAATTAAAGTTTCCTCAAATGATTAGGGTGGCCCTTGGGGTGGCCAACCCCTGGCTCTGCCACCACTTGTCAAGATTCGTCACTCTGCACTGCTTCTAACACGAAAAATAAATAAATAAAAATCTACCACTGTTCTTACACAGTGCAATTCCAACACACTTGAAATTCTTGCACCAAAAACATTCAGGTTTACGTGCATTCCCACATTAATTCCTGTCCAGAACAACACTCTTCTCAAAAACTACAAACATTAACATACTCACTACTTTGGAAGTAACATGTAAAGAAATGAGTCACCAGCCAAGATGTTTGCTTTGCACTTTTACTAAAATGAAGTCTGGAGTAAATCGATTTAAAAGATGACCATCTGGGTGAATTAGATCAAGCGGTTGCAGGTTCACTCAATAAAAATTTGACCACATTCTGACTCTGGACTTTTCTGGGAAGCTCTAATAGGCACGCTGTAGCTTCACATCAATATCTGCGTCGAAACTTATCTGACCCTCAAAAATAAACTTCTGATGGTCACACATGCACAAGAACAAATTCCGGAAGAGGCACAAATTATATCTAATTCATGAGGATGCTGCTGCAAAGGAAGAATCAGACTGGATGGAGCCGGGCTGTAGAACTGAGATGTTGATGGACAGTTTGTGGTGGAGAGAGGCTGAGCGACGAGGCTGGCAGGTGGACAGGAAATGACCCGACCCACACAGAGGTTTTACATTAGCTTAGAGCTGAGCTTTACAGTGTCTGTATGGATTTAAGCATTAGAGAGGTTGAATGATGAGTGGAAATAATAATAAGAGAAGTCAGGAGAAATGAGGCACAGAAACGTTATTTTTATCACTCTGATATGGTTTCGATAAGCATTGTCCTCTTTTCATCGTTTGCCTCAGTTTCAGTGACAGATCTGGAAGCCGTACGTGAGGGACATCAGTCTGAAGTCCTGCTGAGCCTCGCCGAGGAGTTTCCCGCTGAGCTCTGCTTCACCTTAGTCTTTCACGGTCGCCAAGGCAACCTGGACCTCGTGGCTGAGTCCCCGGAGGAGGCCCAGGCCTGGATCAAGGGAATCCGGAAGCTGATTCACAAAGCCCAAACCATGGATGAGCAGGAGAGACTGGACCAGTATCCTTTGACTTCAGGGTTTGGTTGACGTCACACTCCAAGTCATCCTTTTGCTTCTTTTTAAACAAGTCTCTATAGCATACAATGGTGGTTCCCAACCCTGGTCCTTGAGGAACACCATCCTGCATGTTTTAGTTGTTTCCTTGCTTTGACGCACCTGATTTGAATGAATGGGTGCTTAACAGGCTTTGGCAGAACTTGAAGTAATAAAATCACTGAGTCAGGTGTTTTGGAGCAGGGAAACAACTAAAACATGCAGGATGGTGTTCCTCAAGGACCATTGTTGGGAGTCATTGTCTTACACACAACAAACATCCTTTTTCCTCTCGGGTTAGTGAGGATGTTGACCTTTTTGTTTCGTCAGTGCTGGAGTTTTCCTTTAGCATCTATTCTCAGATGGGTCCGGGACTGGTTTCAGAAAGCTGACAAGAACAAAGACGGTAAGATGACTTTCAAAGAAGTGAAGACGCTGCTGAAGATGATGAACGTAGACATGAATGAAGAACATGCTCTTCATCTCTTCACAGTAAGTCTGAGGGTCTGAGGTGTGAAAACAGGCAGATTGAAGGATTGATTTAAAACCTTGGACCTTGGTTCAGTCCACACTAAAAACTGATGGGTTAAAGTTGTTGTATGTTGGGGTTGGTTTGACCAAAGCTTGGGTCAAAACTTTGACATTCCCCATTTTTATTGTTGTTGCTGGCTAGCACCAACCCAAGTTACAATTGTCTTATTAAAAAAAGTTGTTTTAATCCAATTTTGGGGGTAGAAATCTTAACCCAGAGCAATGAGTCAAACAGTCAACCCAACCCTGCTGATGTAAAACTGCCCAGAGTTGGCTCAGTCCAAATTTGGCCCGATGCTGGATTACAAATTGAATCGTTTTGTCATATCAGTGACATCAGAAACTCTGTAGAACAACTACTAAAGACTATTTTTGAAATAATTTAAGAAACTCTGGCGCAATAGAAGCAAAACACCAACAAATAAGAGGCACTGTTGGCAAGACCATGAAACATTTCTTACAATTTGGTGAAGTTTTCTTTAAAAATGCATCAAGCACAAAGCACTTTCCTAATTCCACAGATGGCAGACAGGTCAGAAAGTGGCTCTTTGGAAATCGAGCAGTTCGTTCACTTCTATAAGATCCTGACTCAGAGGGACGAGGTGTGGAAGGTGTTTCAGGACTACTCTGGAGATGGAGAGATGCTAACGTTGGAGGAGCTGGAAAGTTTCCTTACGGTGGAGCAGCAGGAAGGGGAACAGAGCTCCCGTCATGCTCAAGAGCTGATTCAGCAATACGAACCATCAGAAACAGGTGACTTATTTCTCCATAACCACAGACCAGTCTTTGTTGGACTAATGGCATAAAGGACTTTTCACAATTTTAATCACCACTAAACGCAGAACAGGTCACATAAACACTACTCTTATTGATAGGTTTTAGCTTCATCTTCTATTTTTATCACTTATTTTCTTGTTGCATCCTTGTGGACTTCCATCTCATACAACTCACCTCATCTCTTCTCATCAAGCGTTTTGTAAGATTGCAGAGATGTCTTGGTTTATTAATACATGAAAACGACTTAACCTCTGTGCAGCCAAGAAGCAAAGTGCCATGTCCCTGGAAGGGTTCCAGATGTACCTGTGCTCCCAGGATGGCTCCATCTTCAAACCTGAGCACCTGGAGCTCCATCAGGACATGAGTCAGCCGCTCAGCCACTACTTTATCTCCTCCTCACACAACACCTACCTCCTGGAGGACCAGCTACGAGGACAAAGCAGCCTGGAGGCCTACATCCAGTGAGTAGACAGAGTTGTAGACATAACCAGTATGATTTAAACGGGTATAACTCTAAAGTAATTGGTCCATGTTTGTGAGCGTAGGGCCCTGAAAAGAGGCTGTCGCTGTGTGGAGGTGGACTGTTGGGATGGCGGCGACGGGGAACCCGTCGTCTATCACGGCCACACTTTCACTTCGAAAATCCTCTTCAGAGACGTGATTTCAACACTCAGAGACTACGCGTTCAAGGTTCGCAGCAGAACTTATAAAAGGAAGTAAATACAAACCCTTTCAATTGTAGGCTTTACATTTGGTCTTTACCAGATCTTCAAATTCAGAACAAACAATGGATAACACCAAATCCAAAAAATTGGGATGCTGTGTAAATTGTAAGGATTTACAAATCTCATAAACCCACATTTTATTCACGACGGAACACAAAGTAACTTTACAGTATATTGATTTGGGGGTTGTACCTAAAGTAATTAATTTAACCATTTCATTGCTTTGAAAACAGCTCTAACTAAAGCTGTTTAGTGTTCTGTTGACCATCCATCATACTGGTATGAAACAACCACTAATTAATTTATAGTATCCTCTAATGTCCTCAAGCAGTTGCACAAATACAGAATAACACAATTACCTAGAAGTGTAGGCAGAAAATCCACAAAATCCATGTGAGCCCAGTAAGTCATTCCTGATAATCTTCCTTACCTCTGGAATCAAACGTGTCCCAAATTCAACAGAATTTCAACATAACTGTGACCCTGAACAGACCAGATCACCATGTGTTTTAAAAACATTGTCTTTTTGTGTTGATAGGTATCAGACTTCCCTGTCATTGTGTCTCTGGAGAATCACTGTGGAGTGGAGCAGCAGACGGTCATGGCCAACCATCTTAAACAAATATTAGGAGACCTGCTGCTGACGGCTCCTCTGGATGGACAGATCCCTCAACAGCTCCCATCGCCACAGGTCAGGATCAGCTTTACCCCTGCTAAACTTGAATCATTTTTTCTGTAATATAGTCAAACATTTCTTTTCATATTTTACAAGTGGTACATCAATGTTCCCTGTTGTTGAGGGATTTAAGTAGTGAATGTTTGTCGTTTTGGACATGAGTGTTTTTCTGGACTGGGATTGGAAAAGGAATGAATTAAGCCTTAATGTTTTGGTGCAAGATATTGAAGGGAGGGGTTACGCTGTGGAGAAGACCAGACGTAGGTTTTTTTTCCTGTCTGAGGCAGCACAGAGTGATAGATCCTGGTGAGTGGAAGGGACAATTTTATCCACAACCAGGTGCAATGGTGGAACCAAGGGGTGGCCATTGGCAATCTATGGTGGCCAAGGTCACCATGGTCACCCCAATCAGTTGAGGAAATTATACTTTTAAGCAATATAAAAACTAAAAAGCATAGATTTCTCAAATAAATAGAGTGACCGGTTTACATATTTACAGCATATGGTGGAGGCCATCTTGGATTCTAACTTGGGAAACGAATTTTCGATAAAGACCTTTCTTACAACTAGATGCAGCGACACACCAAATGGAAGTCAGCACGTTGCTAAGTTTTCCAGTTTTCCAGCTCACAAGATTAACATATATACATATATGGTAGCAGCCATCTTGGATTTTGGCATGGCAACCCAGTTTTTGAAAGGAGCCTTTCCAATTCATGGATGTAGCCCCGGATCAAAATGGAAGTTGGTATTGCTCGTTTCTTTTAAGCTACTTTGCTTACAACTAGGCCCATCATGATAACAAATTTTGCTGGGCGATTAACTGTATAAGAAATTTTTGCGATAAATGAAATATTGTTTGAAATTTGACAATAATTAGTAATTATTGTCAAATTTATGAAGAAATGTTGGTTAATTTGTTTTGAGTGTAATACCTTTTTTGACCACCAGGTGGCAGTATAAGACTGTTTGAACTGAAGGATGCATAGTGAGGGAGTGAGCAGCGTGTCTCTTTAAAAAAAATGGGAGGGAGGCCCCATGACGTGACATGGGCTGTCTCTCCTTCCTGTTTTTCGTTTCTCAAAATGGCGGATGCTCGGTGTGGTTTGAGCTCTTTAGCATGCATTTGTCACACAAAGCTTTTAATAAAAAAAATCAGTAAACAAGTTCTCAGATTCTTTTTGCAGAGAAAAACAACTTTTTACACGAAGGCACAGGTTTCAACCGTGAATTTTGGAGTGTCGACAAGACGGAGAATCCCCCCCAGGTCGTCCTGTTAGCTTAGCTCGTAGCTTAGCTGCTTTTAACAATCCAAACATGCGATTTTGGGTTGTTAAAAGTGATTTTAAAGAGAAAAGGAGGAGTCATTGAAGAGCACCGGAGTTGAGTCTTTTTGTCATCCAGTGTCTTCAGTAGAGAGAGAGAGACACGAAGAAACGATAAAGCCGATAAATGAAAATGAGGTCGATAATTTTCATTAATCATTGATTAATTGATTTATTGTTTATTGTGACAGGCCTTCTTACAACATGTACTAACAGATTAATTTCCTATTCCCCCTCTTTGCTCCATGACGGGGGTAGATATCACTTCCTGCTTTTCATGTAAAAGTTTTATACTTGTGCTGAGAAATGAGGGCCTCGTCGCTGCTTTGGTCAAATTTGAAAACATGTTAGACAAGATCTCACAGGATATCATGAGATTTTGTGTGATTTGCTAGCACTCAGAGTATGTGTTGGGGATGACTTTCAGCTACTACCACACCAAAATGTGACTTAATATTTGCAAAATTAGCCAATTTATGTTTTCTAAGGTCAATTAGCGAAGGTGGACGTCATCAGCAGTCGACAATAATAACCAAAACTATGAAAATCTAAGAAAAATAATAATAATATATAAGGAATGTTTGCATCGGGCGGCCATCTTGTTGTGCAGCTTGTACTGATACTAAAAGCAACTCCTCCATCAGAGCACTCAGAACAGTCAATGCTAACTTGATGTAATGTCGAGCAAATGCTTGGATGAAATCCAGATATGATTTAATCAATTAAATAGGGCTTCATTTCGTTACGAGTCACTAAGTGCATGAAGATGGAGGACGCTCATGTTGCTCTCATGGTTGTTTGTCACAGGAGCTGAGGGGAAAGATTCTTCTAAAAGCCAAGAAAATTGGTGGGCTGGAGGAGTGTCTTGATGAAACCCTGGCGGACGACGTCAGTGACGAGGAAGAGGCGGCTGACGGTGATGCCGACAGCCCAAACACAGAAGAGCCACCAGCTGTAAAGAACGATGAGGTAGATCTAGGATTCAGAGATGGCTAAAATAAAAGCTCCACTTACAAATGCATTCTGGAAGTGCAACCCTGATTCTGAAAAAGTTGGGATGCTGTAAAACGTTAATAAAAACAGAATGCAACGATTGGCAGATCTCATGAACCTACATTTTATTAACAACAGAACGTATTAAACTTATCAAATGTTTTAAATTGATTTATTTCTTACAGGCCAATATTAAAAAAAAATAGTGTTATTCTCAGCAGGGAAGCAGTAAGAACATCAGCATGTTGACGATTTTGACCTACTTTAAAAAATATATGTTTTATTTTTTTGGGACTTTGGCTGCTTTTTCTCTTATCTTCAGTCCAGTACCTGATTGGTTTCCATTTGTTAAAACACTTTACTCTTCCCATCCATTATTAAAGCATTAAAAGCATCCCAACCTAATGGAATGAATCAGCATATTACATTAGACAACTTGGTAAAAATCCAATTTTAATTTGTTCTTTTAGCCTTTTTGTTGCCAGCAGCCGGCCACAAAGACTAAATTTGTCTTCCCCACCCCTTTCTTTTCTGGAAAATACAAACTATACTATTTAACATGGCCTACCATGGTGTGCCAAGACTCCTAAAAGAGACTGGAGAAGTGGAGGTGAAGACAGGACCTGAGAATGCCTCATCATCGACTGCACAGCAACACTTGAGAAATGTTTAAAGGGTTAGGAAGTTGTCCACTAATTCTGCATCTTGTTCTCCCCTTTTGCAGAAGTCCAACGTGTCTAGAGAGCTGTCCGACTTAGTAGTCTACTGCAAAAGCGTGCACTTTCATGGCTTTGAGCACGCTCGTTCCAATGCTAAATGCTACGAGATGTCTTCTTTCTCTGAATCCAAAGTAAAAAAGCTCGCCAAAGACGCAGGTATCTAAATGAATAGTAATAATGAATGAATAAAAAAAAAACTTTGCCTTATTGTCACTGTGACGTGTAAATCTAGTAAACTTGCAGATGCTGGACTGATCAGGACTTGTGCTTCGTGCAGGGTCAGAGTTTGTGCAGTACAACACCCGGCAGCTGAGCAGGACCTACCCCAGCGGTCTGAGGACAGACTCCTCCAACTACAACCCACAGGACATGTGGAACATGGGCTGCCAGATAGGTGAGAGGAATGAGCCACCTGCTGGTAAACAAGTGGTTCGCCGATCTCCTCCGTCACTGAGAGATTTGAGTAATGAATACTTGTTGCTTTGGAGATGAGTTAGGTCCTCTGGATGAATTAAAAATCTTTGGGATGGACCAGTTTTTGCCGTAATGTATTTTGGGGTTTGAAAGCCACTGGGACGTTATGTTTAAAAAATAAAAGTCTCAGTTTCTCTGAAACTCCCGCAACATACAGAATGAGGACCAGACTTAACTTTGATTTTTCTACCTGGATTATTGAGCATGCATCAGGATATTTGGAGACGAGTGTTTTTCTGGACTGGAATTGAACAGGGAAGGCAAGTGAACCTTAATGTTTTTGGTGCAAGATATTTAAGTGGGTATAAGTTACATCGTGGACAAGAACAGAGATGTTTATTTTATTTTTTCTTGTCCAAGGCAGAGCAGAGTGACGGGTCTTGAAGAGTGGATGGAGCAATTTTATCCTCCACCAGGCGTAAAGGCGGAGCCTGGGGGTGGCCAATGGTGGCCTTGGCTACTGTAGATTAATCTTTGGCCACCCCAATCATTTGAGGAAACTATATTTTCAAGCAAAATAAAACCTAAAAACCATAGTTTTCTCCAATGATCAGGGTAGTTGGTTTACATATTTATGTGGCAGTGGCCATCTTGGATTTTGATGGGACAACATTTTTGATGGTGGCATTTTTTACGCCTAGATGCAGCCACACACCAAAATGGAAGTCAGCGCATTGTTTATTTTTCAAGTTATCTTGCTCACAACATGCACAGATGGATGGAGGTATTTCCAATTCCCCCTTTTTAATGTGGGACAACAAAAAAAGAACAAACAGGAGTGGTTTTGGCTAAACTCTATCTACAGCAGATGATTAGTACCATTTAAGGTCTAAAAAAAAAGCACTAATTTTAGATTTAAAGACATAATAATTTCTTGTGTCAACAAAACAGAGAGCTCAGAAGTAATTTTATGACCGAATGCTTCAGAAATCAAAGTTAAAAGGTTTAAAATAACTTTTCTTAAAATGGTCATCCTCAAGGATGGAAACAGTGAAAAAGCTGCAGAACATATAGAGAACTATAGATTACAAGAACATTTGGATCAATGGATCATAAAGGCACTGACACAAGGGTAGGATTAAGACTTTTGCACAGCACTGTACATCCACTATTTGTTCTAAATAGATGTTAAAAACTGAAAACCAATCGAAGAATTACAAATTGAACTAATAAATATCTCACAATGAACTGCACACTGTGTGCAGAGTCATTTCTCATTTTCTGCAGGGACACCAAAACTAAGAGCCAGGACATGTCTCTGACCGCTCTGGGCTGTCCACTTTAACTCTGACAGCCAGATAAAGTCTGATGTCTGATCTATGGAGTGGCACAGCCAGACAGAGGTTCATGTGATTATCCTCTCGCTGTCTTTTCTCTCTCAAAGTGGCTCTAAACTTCCAGACGGCTGGCCTTGAAATGGACCTGAACGACGGGCTCTTCAGGCAGAATGGCTGCTGCGGTTACGTCCTAAAACCAGACTTCCTGAGGGACGCCGACAGCCAGTTCAGCCCCGAAAACCCAGAGGAGCAGCGAGGCTACAAACCACTGCGCTTATCTATACAGGTTCACAACTATAGACAGAAACATTAAACATTTGCCTGTATTCTTTTGTTACAGAAAGAAAAACCCACAAATGTCACTGAAATAACCTCAAACTGGCAAAATTATAAGAAAATTATGAGTAAAACTCAAGCCATGAACATCTGACACTGCCTTCAAATTTTGATTCACCAGAGTAAAAGAAATAAAACTGGCCTTGACAAAAAAGAACTATATACAGTATATATATACTGTAGATGTTGCATAACATTTTAAGGCAATCACTGCAATTCAGTGATTTCTGCACCTGCCCACAGGTGTTCTGGTCCATCTGTCCACTGATGTTCTGGTCAAACTGCTCCAGATGTCACAGGTTTGAAGGACTCTTCTCCAGATGTTTCAGCTCCGTCCACATATTTTCAACAGGATTAAGATCAGGGCTCAGAAAGACACTTCAGAACAGTCCAATGTTTGGTTCTGAGCTGTTTCTGGGTGTTTTTAACTGTGGGGTTTGAGTCATTTTCCTGATGAAGGACACATGACCTGCGATGGAGACCAAGTGTTTTGACACCGGACAGCACATTTACCATACCATACCATACCATTTTATTTATAGAGCACTTAAAACAGCGACAAGGCCAACCAAAGTGCTGTACAGACAGAACAACAGGTAACACACAAAGCAAAATGCAAAATGAAGTCAATCAGAATATAGACATAAAAACAATGCAGATAATGACGGCAAACCAGTGTGGAGCGTACAGGTTTAAAACACAGATCATCTGGTGTTGAAAGCCACCGAATAGTAGTGGGTTTTTAAACGGGACTTGAAGACCGAGAGGGAGGGGGCCAGTCTGACAAGCAGAGGTAACTCGTTCCAAAGTCTTGGTCCTGCTACAGAGAAGGCCCCGTCCCGTCTGCGCTTAAGACGAGTTCCTAGAACTGTGAGGAGCAACTGGTCCGTTGACCTCAGGGAACGTGGTGGGACATACGGTTGTAGAAGATAAGAGAGATGGGGGGGGGTGTGGGGGGGGAAACTGTTCAGTGATTTGTAGACATACAGGAGTATTTTGAACTGGATTCGAAAGTGAACCGGTAACCAGTGCAGTGAGGCCAAAACTAGTGTAATGTGCTCTCTTTTGCCTGTACTGGTTAAAAATTGGGCTGCTGCATTCTGGACCAGTTGTGGAGGTCTGACTGATACCAAACAGGAGTGAATTGCAGTAATCAAGCCTAGATGTAATGAATGCATGTATTACTGTCTCCAGGTTATTTTTTGACAATATGGGCTTCAGTTTAGACAGCCGCCTCAGTTGGAAGAAACATGATTTAACAATCATGTTTATGTGACTGTTAAGTTTCAGGGATAGTCTTGAGATTTTGTTGAACCTGCAGACCGGAGACGCTCTGTGTAAGATGCAACAAAGTGGGCCCAGAACAGAGCCGAGCCTCCTCCATCTTTCACTGTAGGTACAGTTGGTTCAGTTTTGGATCTGTGAGCTCAGAGCTGACGGGACTTGTTGACAAAATGCTCCAGTTTTGTCTCCCCTGTCCAGAGGACTTTCTCCCAGACGATTTGTTGCTTCTCAGTATAGATTTAGGCAAACTCCAGTCTGGATTTTTTATGACTTGGTGTCCCCCTCACCTCTCTGGCTGAAATGGTTATTGATGGTGCAATCTGAAACTGATGACCTTTGACCTTGGAGTTCACCTCTTATCTCTTTGGAATTTGTTCTGGGCTCTTTGTTTCCCCTTGATATTATCCATATCTTCAGTTGTCCTCTTGTGGACATGTTCAGGGAGGTTGTCTTCAGTCCTGTTAAACTTGATTGATTGATTGATTGATTTTATTGTCAATTCTGCATATGTACAGGACATACATAGAAATTGAAATTGCGTTACACTCCTACTCAAGTTGCAGCAAACAACAACATTAGCAAAAATAAACTAACACAACTAGTTATATAAAAAATATAAAAGTGAACAGCAGCAGGACCTCTGATGCAACGTGCTCAATAGTGACTAACAGGAGACAAAGGGACGCTGACTGAAGACAATAACATGATGAGAGGTAGATAATGGATGTGCAAGGCCAGAGTAAACAATAGTGCAATATAAAGTATAAACCTGAGAAACTTAGTAAAGTGAAGGTGTGCATACCGGTTCTATATAGAGTCACAGTTATGCACTGATGAGGTGATTAAGTGGAAATGACAATACCAGAATTACCAGAATAGACAGGACGAGTTGATCATAACAGTAGTGCAAAATATAATGCAATAAACAGTAGAGTGAGCTTGTAGGCTGTTAAAGTGACCGATTCATAAACTATTCATAAAAATAAATAAATGTCCCAGAGCAGTTTTGAAGGGGGGGGGTGAGGGGGGGGGGTGTCAGGAAGCTGAGTTAGACTCCTGAATAATCTGTGCAGCTGAAGTCAGAGGAACATCAATCTGCTTTGAAATAATCTTATAGTTTGTACCTTTAACATGATGTCAGTCATTGTCTTTCTAATCCCATAAGACTCTCTGTCCTCAGCTTCCTGTGGTCCATGTTCAGTGTGTTACACACCATGATACCAAACAGCCCTGTGACTACCTGTCACCATTTAAATAGACAGACTGAAGACACCTGACATGCTGATTACTGGACACACCTTTGTGTCTCTATAGTCTAATTATTTCCCATATTTTCTAGAGGAGCCGTTGTTGATGCTTTTAATAGTGTCAGTTGACCATTGTGGGCTTTTTTTTCTCAAACAAAAAATTACAAACCAATTTATTCCTGCCTGTAGGTAAGAGCCTGCACAAAGAAATATTTTTTAAAAAGTATAAAAATATATATTTAAACATGTCTGTGTATTCCAGGTGATTAGTGGGCAGCAGCTGCCAAAGGTGAATCAGAAAGAAAGATCTATTGCAGACCCGCTGGTCCGAGTGGAGATCTATGGAGTACCACAGGACCAGGCCAAGGACGAGACCAGTTACATCATCAACAACGGTGAAACAACAGTCAGCTCAGCTTCAAATGATCAAACAAGGCAAAAGCAAAAATATGGAGTCACTCATTCCTCTGCTGCTCCTTCACCTGTAGGTTTTAACCCAGTTTGGAATGAAACTCTGAATTTTAATGTCCACACGCCTGAGCTGGCACTGGTTCGCTTTGTGGTGGAAGACTACGACAAGGCATCAAGGAACGACTTCCTTGGACAATTTACGCTCCCCTTTACGTGCATCCAAGCAGGTGAGCCGGCAGCAGAACGCTGATGATGCACCGCATTACAAAACTTTTCACGTGTTAGATGAAGGTCTTGCTTTTGTTCTTCCTCCCCAGGATACCGCCACATCCACCTGCTGTCTAAAGATGGAACGCCCATTCCGCCCTCTTCACTCTTCGTTAACATCAGTATTTCAGAGCTCACATGAAGAGGTCCCGACTGAGGACACAAAGACAAGTCCGGTGTCTCTAAAAACCGGAAAAAAGACTGAACAGCACGAGCCAAGCAATGATTTTTGACAACCTGTCAGGCTGAAGTACCAAACAAACTGTCGATGTCTGCCATTTCAGTGTTTTACATTAGCTATATTACACTTGAACGATTTCTAAATGAACTTACGGAACAATTAAATGTAACATTTATGATCTACAGTCAATTTAAAAACCGGAGCATAAGATCTTAACATTTCAGGACATAGAAATAAAACGGATCCTGAGAGGATCCTCAATGTAAATTCAACCCCAAATGAATAAACGCAAACAGAACGTATGGTATTACATTGACAGTTTAAGAAAAACTAAACCAAAAGACATAAAATGTGAAAACTGATTCCAGACCCTGATCCAGCAGCTTGTATGTCCTCCTTGAGCACCAATAACTATTATTAGTGGTTTCTGGAGGACTGTGTTAGTCTCTCACGAGGTTGTGGAAGAATTTTGGCCCACTCTTCGTTCCAAAGTTTCTTCAATGTCTAGAGGTTTTCTATCAGGTTAAGGTTCTGGACTCTGACTGGACCGTTGCAGCATGTCGGATCTGTTCTTTCCGACCTGTTCAGTTGTAGATCAGCTGCTGTGTTTGGGATAATGGTCCTGTTGGACCCAGTTTTGTCCAAGCTTCAGCTGTTGGACAGATGGACTCACATTGGACTCCAGAACCCTTTAGTCTACAGAGGAGTTCATGGTCCACTCAGTGACTACAAGAAGCCAGAACTATCAGCCCTCCACCACCGTGCGGACAGCTGGAATGAGGTGTTTACTGCAGTGCATTCTGGGTAAACATCTCTACTTTTAGTCTTGTGGAGATGAAACTGTCCAAACCATCGAGCTGCCATATTATTTTCAAGGAGGCTTTCTCTTGCAACCCTTCTAAACAAGCTATACTTTAGTCTTTTTTGTTGTTAGACCTGCTGACTGAGGTCTGCAGAATCTGAGGTGGAGCTTATTTCTCTGAGCATTGCGCGGTCTGAATTTCGGGGTGAATCTGTTGCCACTCCTGGGAAGATTGGCAGCTGTCCCTAAATGTTTTCCACTTGTGAATGCATTGTCTCTGCAGAACAATGGGCTCAAAATAGTTTGGAAATGACCTTTGATCCTCTTCAGATTGATGGGCATCAACCGTTGCTCATCAGTGCTCATGTCTTTCCACCTCGGTGTTACCTTAACACACATCTGGATGCTCCAGAACCTCTGTCCTTTTTTTAACTGTGTTTAGACTGATGTCAGGATCAGATGATTGTGCAGTGGTGGGCACAGCTAGAGTTGCATTTGGGCCCCAAAAATCCGATCCAACCCGGCCCCAGCTTGTAGCCATCATTTCTGAACCCCACCCGACCCGACGAATTAACAGAAATTACAGGTCCGAACCCGGAAAAAACCCCTGACATTTTCAATTAAGCTTTGACTGCTTATATAGTTATTAACGGTCGACGGACGCACATGGCTGAATAAGATGGGCAGAAGATCAGAGCTGAGGGGGTGATTGTCCTTTCATGGTCGTCAAAGCACATTAAATCCCTGCTTCTGCCTGCATTCTGCATTATTCAGACACGGACCCTGCTCTGACATGTTTACTTTAGGATCTCATCTGTTTAGATCGTCAGCTGCACATGTCCTCTGAGTGCAGCGGCTGAACGTCCATTTGGGCGATGGATCACTTCCTGGCAGTTCTGGTAGTCCCATCTGAAGCTTAACTTAACTTTATTTGACCTTTTTCAAGGCCGGTCAGCTCGCGGTGAAATGGCCGCATGAGGCTGGTGATTGTATGGCAAGACATGTTGCCATGTAATTGGATTGTGGCTGATCCGCTGACGCAATAAAAAGCCTGACACTGACCCGGCCCGCCCATCCAGCACATTATCATGGACCGACCCGGCCCAAAATCAGGTCAGGCTGGACCGGGCTTCGGGCCCGGGTTAGAAATGACAGCTCTAGGCACAGCTAACCAAAAAGTTAATTTTGTTAAACCATATTTTAACTAAAAAATTAGCTTTATTATTGCTAAACAAGTAAAACAATTTGCAGAAGCTAACGCTATACTGCTAACTGCTAAAACGACTGTCACTCAGCCTGCGTCATACGTCTTCCGTCTCCTTCCGTTGAAGCTGCGTCGACCAATCACGTCTTGTCACATGTACACGTAGTTAGCCATTAGCGTACCTAACGGACTTCTTGAGACACGCCCACAACAGACAGGAACATGCTTCTGAATTTTATTTGCAAACTTAAAGGTGGCAAAACCTCATTTAGCGGAATATAATTCCGCTAACGATTTCCAAAGTTAGTGAAAACGCTAATCCGCTTCATGATAAAAGCTCAGCTATTAGCTGTTAGCGGATTACCAGAACTGTGGCCATCAGTGGTAAAAAGGTTTACAGTGACCGTATGAATGTGAGAAAGCATGAAGAACCGCTGCATGCGGCCCAAACATTCTTAAAAATAAAATCCTGATAGTTTATGGTTTAGAGTTATAAAAACAGTGTAAAGAAAGTGTCAGATATAACTATCAGAATAATGTTCAAAGCTTTGCATTGTTGGTTAATCTAAATTTAAACTACAGAGCGCCTGGATATTTTTTTTGTTTTAGTCAGGCATGTGCAAACCACAGCCCGTGGGGCATATACAGCTCCTAAGGCTTTTTAATCTGGTCTGCCAAACTTGTTTAAACTGTAATATAAAATTAAATTATATCATATTTATAAATCACATTAATTTTGGCCTTTTTCCTGCACACATTGACCTTTATTGGAGTAAAGTGTATAATGCTACATTCATGTGATGCTTGGATGATCCCACGTGACCTAAAGTTTAGGTTATCTGCATGAATTAGTTCTTTATTTAAGATTAAATGTCACGCTGATGTTGAAAAACAACTTTTCTATCAGGTCTAGGTCACTCATGCAAAATTATATTTGAGCTAAAAGTAGACCGAGTCAACACAGGAAGTCGTTTGTCCAACATTTGCAACACCACATGAATGCAGCATTATTCTCTACCTCCCTTTTTTTTTTTTTTTTTTTAAATAAAAGCATTTTTAAACTGTTTTGTACAATAACCTTGTATATTCATGCTTTACTACCCATTAAAGACCAAAACCTTTTATGTAATGTCATTAACATTAGTTCAACCTGGGCCCTCTGTCACATCTTAGAACCCAATGTGGCCTGCGAGTCAATAATTTGCCCACTCCTGGCTTAGAATGTAATATATATATATATGTGTGTGTATGTGTATATATATATATATGTACATACATATATATATGTACATATATATGTGTATATGTATATATGTGGATATGTATATATGCATATGTGTATATGTATATATATGTTTATATGTATATGAATATATATATATATATATATAT
>NC_056510.1:8918185-8944620 GCF_014905685.2 Nematolebias whitei | reverse complement strand
TATAAGCCTTTTTTCAGAATAGCTGAATGCAGATAAAAGGTTGAATGAAGTACAATTCAGTGATTCACAATCTCTGGCTTGTTAATTTGTTTTTGGTATGTACAGTACTTTTTCTCTCACAGGCAATAAAACTAAGTGGTTAAGTATAAATACAGACAGATCTGAGGATCTCTTTTGTCTCTCGGACATTTTGCATTTCTGCAGCAACTTCTTCAGCAACTTGTTTGTCGGAGGAAGTTGGCCATTGGTCTAATCTAGAGTTCCCTGCAGAGCCTCCTTTAAGGTGAGAATCTCTCCTTCAGAGTCTCGCAGCACCCCCTGCTCTGCTGCCACCTCTGGATGGTGCCTCTGCAGATGCTTCACCACCTGGAACTTCTGCTTGGCTCGGTAGGAGCAGTGGCGGCAGCAGAACGGCTGCTGCTTCGTGTGGGACAAGTAGTGATGCCTGAGGCCCGCCGGCCACCGGAAGGCTTTCTGACACAATCCACAGGCGTAAGGTCGCCCGTCGCTGTGCTTCTGCTGGTGGGTCTTCAGTATGAAGCTCGTTTTGAAGGCTTTGCCACATTTCTCGCAGACGTAAGGGCGCAGGTTGCAGTGCTGAGTGTCCCGGTGCACACGGAGGGCGTCTGCTCTGTTAGTGCGATAGTCGCACTCGTCACAGGCGTATGGTTTCTCTCCTGAGGATAAAACATTTGAACATTGAACCTGTTCTGTAAACTTAGTAAGGCGGCATTTGAAAGATTAATTTCACCTCATCATAAAAAGTCAGGATGTTTTGGTAAACAATATAAATAATAAACAAAAAAGATAGAAATGTTGTGTTTCACTTTGATTTTAATTTCTCTGCAGACAGTAGAAAAAGATATTTATGTTATTTGACTACATACTGTACATCCATCCTTGTAATTCAGGCTGCAACCCAAAGTTGGGGTTAGCAAAATGCATTTGTGGGTGGAGCAGCAGAGTTGAGTCCATGAAAAAAAACTTTCCAAATCGTCTATGCCAATGCTGAACAGCTTTTATAAATTATATTTTTAAGTTAGTTAAATCATAAAAATTCAAAATGTTTAACTCCATAAATAGACTGGTAGTTTGGTTTATTTTACTATACTTTACTATTTAACATTTACTTTGTAAAACTCATACAGATAAAAAGCAATAATACTTATATACATATATATATATATATATATATACATATATATATATATATATATATATATATATATATATATATAAATTACCTTCGCTAGGGTCAAGTCTCTCTTGTAAATGAGTCCCAGAGCCTCACTGGGATTAACCTGTATAAATAAAGGTTAAATGAAAAAAAGGGTCCTCGAGGGGTCATGGGAGTTTGCCCATCCAGTCTACGTTTGGCGGACTTGGAGAAGGCTTTCGACCGTGTTCTTCGGGGTACACTGTGCGGGGTGCTCTGTGAGTATGGGATTGGGGTCCATTGTTACGGGCTGTTCAGTCCCTATACAAGCGGTGCGAGAGTTTGGTTCGTATTGCCGGCAGTAAGTCAGACCCCTTCAGGGTGAGAGTTGGACTCCGCCAGGGCTGCCTGGTGTCACCGATTCTGTTCATAACTTTTATGGACAGAATTTCTCAGTGCAGTCAGGGGGTGGAGGGATTCTGGTTCGGTGGCCTCAGGATTCCATCTCTGCTCTTTGCAGATGATGTGGTCCTGTTGGTGCCAACTTGTCTGCTGGCCTCCTTAGATAGAGAACTTTACTAATTGGCCTTTATGTATATGAATGCTCCTGTAAAATGCCCTGAGACAACTTTGTTGTGATTTGGCGCTATATAAATAAACTGAATTGAACTGAATCGTGCCGTGATCTCCAGCTCTCACCGAGTGTGAAGCAGCTGGGATGAGAATCAGCACCTCCAAATCTGAGGCCATGGTCCTCAACCGAGAAAGGGTGGATTGCTCTCTTCGGGTTGAGGGTGAGGTTCTGCCTTAAGTGGAGGAGTTCAAATATCTCAGGGTTTTGTTCACGAGTGAGGGAAGTATGAAGCGTGAGATTGACAGATGGATCCATACAGCTTCCACAGTATTGTGGAGTTTGAGCCGGTCTATTGTGGTGAAGAGGGAGAGTTTACTGGTTAATCCACATTCCTACCTTCACCTATGGTCACAAACTCTGAGTTGAGACAAAAAGAATGAGATCATTCTCATTAGACAGGCGGTCTAAATGAGTTTCCTCTGGTAAGAAGTTCGGTTATTCGCTTCTCCTGCACATCCAGAGGAACAAGATGAGATGATTCAAACATCTGGTAAGGATGCCGCCTGGAGTCCTCCCTAGGGAGGTTTTATGGACATGTCCAACTGCGAGGAGACCCTGAGGACGACCCAGTACATTGGAAACACTATGTCTCTCCTCTGGCCTGGGAACTCTTTGGGGTCCTCCCAGAAGAACTGAAAGAGGTGGTCGTGGAAAGAGAAGTCTGGACTTCCCTGCTCAAGCTGCTGCTTCCTGCGACCCAACCTGACTCACCAAATCATCTTTTTTCCTACAACCAAAAATCATAAATTCTGTTTTATTCCAATTTAATAATAGTTTATTATCATTAAAGCGCTTTTTAAGTTAAAGCATCTCACAAACTAAACCTTCTGTAATTGTTTTTAAAATCATTCCCATGATTTGATACAAGAGATCCAAGAAAGGATGAGATGATGGAACCACATGGAACGGCGATTACAGGTTCCACAATCCAGAGTTGCGTTCGCAAACTTTACTGAGCGTTAACTGATCCAAAGTGAGACAAAATAACACCCGGAAATCTTCATCCTCGTCAGAACGACTTTAAATGCGGAGAGAAGGAATGAAAACGTTACAACGTGGGAAAAACGTCACGGCCCAAACTGTTTTTGGAATGTAACGTACGTCTGGATGCAAAAATGTTCATACTATATCTTAACGGGTGAGACAAAACCTGAGACATCTTGGTTTAATATTGTCTGCAAAGAAATGAAAGTTAAAGAAACACAAATTGCACCTTTAAAACTGTAAATGTCAGTGTATCTGTTCTAAGCCGATACCTGTGTGCTTGGTCATGTGGTACTTCAGCTGAGTCGCCCATTTGCATTTGTAGCCGCACTCTGGACAAAGGTACTTCTTGTGCTCTTGGTGAACTCTCAGATGAAGCTTCAAAAGAAACGATTCGGACGTTACTGTGGGTCACAAGTATCAAAAACCGAGAACACCAATTCCTCCTTATCTAAAGGTACACATAGCAAACTATGAAATCAAAAAGGTTGCCCTGGTCTGAATCAAACGGTGCAGTTTGAAAGATTTAACTCCAATAGTTCTCTAGATATATTCAAATGCAATTCTGACATGTAGGTACGCACTCGACGTAAACAAAGCACTTGGCTGAATTTCATGAAAACCACACGGAAGCTTATCTGCGTATTGTACACAACAAATCTGGTTTTAATATGTACAAATACATCAAATCAACCAACTCTTGCAGGGATGTTGTCAATGTCGACCTATTTTCAGTCACTGAGTGCTTCTGTAGACAAACACACCTGGTAGTTGGAAGCCATTCACAAATTTTGCTTACAAGTTTTGAATTTAGGGAAAATATTCATCAATGAGAAAAAAAATCTATTTAGCTTCTGATTTGATTTTTTTTACTAGTCTTTAAAATCTAACCGTTTATTACAGCTAAACTGTATTTGTTATAGCTAAATTGTAGCTGAAATTTATTGAAGCTAAATTTTTCTACATTTTTACCGGCCTCACCACACCCCTACCTGTAAGAACGTTACATTTAGGTTTTCCTGCCTTTTGGTTCACTTAGTAACCTGTCTGTGTAGTGTTAGCTCACAGTTAAACACAATAGATTGTTTTATTAAATCTTTAGTGTCTGTGATATTTACTAAGGGTGGAAAGACTGCAGAGTTTTACACAGATGTTTAAATATTATTTGATTGATGGTTAGCAGACATTACGATGTGCGAGGAAGATATTTCAAAAACCTTTATCATCCGTTCAACCATCTCAAATGTAATGACTCGTTTAAAATGAAATCTGAATTAAATGTAAACAAATCTGGACATTTTCTGGGTAAAAACAATGATACACACAAGATAAATCTAGACCACCACAAGTGGCTTTCGAACTGAGAGGATGGACGGATGGACGGATGGACGGATGGATGGACGGACGGATGGATGGATGGATGGTTGGATGGATGGACGGATGGCAAGTAAACGAGACAACAAATCAGCAGCATGACAGAATATATGCATACTTTAAATATCTATTTTTTATTTTATTTAACAATCTAATCCAAGGTTGATGGCAGTGAACAGGATGAACATCAGTTCAACTGATTAGTGCTTCCTTAATATTTACCAAAATGCTGAGTAATTTATATATTAGCAGCCTAAATAAATTTGATTTTAAGATTTTGTCGTCCAAATAGCATCTAAACTTTACCTTCAGCCTGGATGGATCCGAGCAGGTGTAGCTGCACTGATCACAGCTGTACGGCTTCTCTCCGGTGTGAATGCGAATGTGCCACGTGATCTTCTGTTTGTTCCGGGTTGCGTACTCGCAGTCCGTGCATTTGTACAAGCGTTTGGTTCCGTGTGAGCGGAGGTGCTGCTCCAGCACCAGCTGATGCTGACAAACGAACTCACACGTGCTGCACCTCAGAGGCTTGCCTTCTTGGGGCCCGTCCTCGTGCTCGCTCAGCAGGTGCTGCGCTAACAGCTGCCGCGTTTTGGCTGCAAAGTCACAGAGCTGGCAGCGATGTGCCAGGTGAGTCCTCTGGTGAATCTCAAGGCTTTCTCTGGTCTGAAAACTTTCATGGCAGGTTGTACACTTCGCTTCAGGATGTCTGCTCAGTTGGTGGCTCTTCAGCGTCAGATCGCTGCTACATGTGTAGTCGCATTTCGTGCACGAAAAACCGGTCTGAAGCAGGTGCGCGCGTTTGCAGTGGTTTCTTAAAGCAACCTCTGAACTAAACCGAGCGTCGCAGTGAGTGCAAACGTGCCGCAACTCCCCCGTGTGACATCTTTGGCTGTGTCGTCTAACGTCGTCGGGAGTGCAGCTTCTGAAGTCGCACAGAGAACACAGGTGCGTGGGCTGCTTGTCGTGGACGCGCACTTTGTGCTGACGCAGTTTGGTCACCGTGCCAAAAGTCTTGCCGCACGCGTCGCAGCCGTGACGGCCGACCCCCGTGTGCAGAGACTCGTGCTCCTCCAGGCGGTAGCGCCTCGTGGTGCTGAATGGACAGTAGTGACAACGGTGAGGTTGCGCGTCTTTGTGTTTCAGTAAGAGATGCTGCTTCATGGAGCGCTGCTGATCACAGCTGAAAGAGCAGCGCCGGCAACGCAAACGTTGGGCTGATGTTTCCTTCTTGTGATCACGAAGTTTGTGTCGAGACAAAGAAAGTGTGGATTTGGCTACAAACGAGCACAAGGTGCACTGGACTTCACCTGCTTTCATACAGCCTTTCTTTTTATGGCTGTCTAAAGCTCTTTTCTGGCTGCACGTAAATGTGCACTTTGGACAGCAGACTTCTTGATGTTTCTTGGAAACGTTCACAAAACTTTCATCAGCTTTTTCTACATGATACTCCTTGTCCTTCAGAGATCTTCTTCTGTTGTTCCTGTCAGAAATGAGTTGATTTTCTTTTTTATTTAAGGTTTCTCTGCAGGACGGCACGTGTTGTTTGACTGTCAGTAGCTGGACTGATGAAAAGCTGCATAGTGTGCATCTGAATTTCCCCTCAGTTTTAACGTAAAGAGGATTTCTCTGCAGTGAAACACTTTTGACTCTTTTATTTAATGCTTTGTTTACATTTGAAAGCTTAGCTGCCTGAACTGTATGTTCTGAAACAGCAGATGATGGTGTGTGAAATGAGCACACTTCTTGTTCTTGAAGTCCTATATCCAAGGACAGAAAGTCCACCTGATCTGAACTTGTTCCCCCTTCCAGTTGTTCAGATTCTTCCTGACCTGCAGCTGAATTCTCCGGTGATGCTGGAAGGATCTTTGAAACGTCCACCGATGTTCTGGCTTTGTGTGGACGTGCCGAGCACTTCTTTTTCAGGTGGCAATCTAGGCCCCGTCTCTGTTTGAACTGAGCGCCACAAGCCTGACACTTGTGTCCCTTTGCCCTGCCGTGACACACAGCCCTGCAGTGGTACTTCAGAGCGGTCTCCTTACGGGTTACGTACAAGCACTTGTCACAGCGATAGACATCTTCTGATGGCACCACAAGCATCTGCACCCGTCCTTCTAAAACCATGGTTTCTGCTTGGTCCTTGTCGTGTCTCTTCAACGCTTTCAGACGAGCCTCAGGTTGTAAATCTGGAACAGCGGCGCTGATCGTTGGTATCGAATCATCTGGGGGTTCAACAGCTTGACTTGTGCTAATCAGAGGTTCATCCAAGTCACTTTGCTCACAGAGACCATCTTGTGTTTCTACGTTATCTTCCTCTAGTGAGCCGGCAGGAGTAGACACACCAGATCTATAATTGTTTGAAGGTGTTGAGCTTTTGTCCTCGTTCTGTAAGGGTTTGGTTTGGTCGTCTGTAGTTAGTGTCGTTAACACCAGAGTGCAGTACTGCTCCGGACTGCTGGCAGATCTATCTGAAACAACTTCCTGAGAAACAACAACAGCGTTAAGAGCTTGTGAAGCAGCAGCAGTTTCTCTGCTGGAATCGTGATCTTGTGGCGGATCATAAGGATCTACTGTGGATTGTTCAAGCTGCACACAATCTGTTGATGGTTTAATGTAAAAATCCTGCACAAACTGTGCAGCGTTCCTCTCCTTTTCCTTTGCGTTGTAATTCTCCAGCCAGGCTTTGTCCCCTGGAACGTACCCGTGAGCTTTCCTCTTGTGAAGGAAGAGGCTGATGCCACTGAAGGAGGAATAGACGCAGAGTGCACAGCGAAACTCTTTCAGCTTGGTGTGCTTGCAGTTCTCGTGGTTCTGAAGGGCTTGGCGGTAACAGGTAGTGTACGTGCAGTATTTGCACTTAAGCGCAGCTAGCCGTTTTTCCTTTCCCGAATGTTTGGTCATCATGTGGTTGCGAAGCTCGTATTTGCGCTTGCAGACATATGCACAGATCTCACACATGAGGGACTTGGCTTGATGTCGCAGACTGTGGCTCTTTAGCTGGTCCATGCGGTGACAGCGATAGGAGCACTGATCACATGAATACCTGGGAGGGGACACAACAAGTTCAGTCATAACAGTGTATAAAAGCACTGCGTGATTCCTGCGTCTACAGTACGTACTGGAGACACTCGGCTCCATATCCATAGAGAGCACATTACTCCAGTTTTGGCCTCCTTGCACTGGCTACTCATTCACCTTCGAATCCAGTTCAAAATATTCATGTATGTTTTTAAATCACTGAACAGTTCTGCCCCATCCTATCTCACTGATCTTCTACAGCCATATGTCAGCAGACCATATGGTCAGCAGACCAGATGCTCCTTTCAGTTCCAGAAACTTGTCGTAAGCTCAGAGGTGACAGGGCTTTCTCTGTTGCAGGTCCAAGACTGTGGAATGAGTTGCCACTGCATGTCAGGCAGGCTTCCACACTCACAGTCTTTAAGTCTCGATTGAAAACCCACTTTTATTCCCTTGCCTTTGTTAGAACCAGTTTCCAAATCAAACAACACAGCAGGTCTTAAGTTGTAACCTTTTCCTTCCACTCCTGCACCTCTCCTCCTGACACTAATCTCCATCCACTCCTTCTTTCTGACTCTCTCTTCTCCTCTCATGTACACTTCCTGTTGCTTTGGAGGAACGATCCTACTAAAACTCACCTACATTCAGTACCGCTGATCCTTACAGCTCCACTAGTCCCTGTCTCCCTCTCATTCACAAACACATTCTGTCTCACTTCCACTGACTTTCATTCCTTTTTGTTTCCAGAGTATACATCCACCTCTCCGGGCTCTCTTCCACCTGCTCCCTAATAGTCATAGTCCACGGGGAGTCCTACGTGACCTCATCTGTCAAATTGCCCATCATTGCAAACAAAAAGGGGTGAAGTAAATTTCTTTAGGCCAAAATATGTGCATCATACAAAAAGCCAAGTTTGCAATGGTCCAAGAAGATTAGAGGGATCTGCAGGAAATGTGTACGTAAATTTGTTATTTCCAGAAAAGTGTGGGCGTGATTTAAAACAGATAATCCAACAAAGTTAAGTCTCTTTGTTCAAAGTTAAGTATTCTTTGTGTTGAAACATTTCGTCTTTCATCCAAAAGACTTCATCAGTCAGAGGAGTCAGAACAAAATCAGTCCCATAGCATAGGCAATACACACACAGTGGGCCAACCAGTTTGATGATGACACAATGGTTTCTAGATTAATGAGCATGAACTTTGACAAATTTGGGGTTGTTTTTCTGCTCAGGACCTGAAAAACATTTTTGTCTGCATGAGTGTGTGTTCAAAAATTATGAAACTGCAAGTATGTGTCACGTACCGGGAAGTTTTGGAGATAAATACTCCCTGATTCTTTTTGAAGGTAGATCTGGTAATTTCTCTTTCCAGCTTGTTTTTCTGTAATAAACCCCATTTAGCTTTTCTAAGAGTCAGTCTGGTTTTTACGGTAAGTTATGAAGTATCAGTAAATGCCACTTCATTTGGCAAGCCAGCCAGGAGGTGATGCAGTTGCTGATCTGAGCACACTTACATTTCAGAAATCTGAGGGTCCTTCTAAAAAGGTAAAACATAGTTTTTCTTTTTGATAATTATGGATTTATGGACAAGTGTGTAATCTTTTTATTATTTCACAACTGGATGAAGCAATATGAAATAAATCCTCTGTGCACTGAGGGCAGCTGTTTAAAATACAGTAGTCCCTCGCTCCTTCACGGTTTTTCAAAGTAAGATTGGACATGACACACAACTGGCTGATTGATGGATGAGCCGCACGAGCGGCATGGATTACTTACTTTAAATAAATTATTTTAAATTATTCAGATTCAGAGAGATTTATTTGTCATACACACCACATGTGGTACACGAGGTGGGACGAAACTAGTTTAGCACCTGCTGCACCTGTGTGCAGCCCACACGTGCAGGGAGAAGATCCCTCTTGCAGCTTGTCATGATTTCTGCTCTCTGCCACCTTGCAGTGGAGAAGTGGGCGTGGCCGAGAGCACTGGCAGGTGGCAGAGAGCGGCGATCATGACATGCTGTGCTCTTCTAGAGCGTTTAGAATGAAGAAACTTTTGTTTAGAAAATTGCAAGAGTGGGAAGGGATTAAAACACCTTAATATATATAATTTATTCTGATAAATACTAAAATAAACTACTACTTACTAGGGGTGCACCGATTGCAGTTTTCTGGCCAATCACGATCACCGATTTCTAAAAAGTCTGAGCTACCGATACCGATTGTTTTATAAGCGACACTGTCAGGTGTTATGAAGTCACAATGCACCTTCAATTTTCCAATCTTATTTTAATGAAAAACATACCCTTGAACAATATCCTATAAACAATACAAACTTGTTTTAACTGGCCATGAGGTAGTGCTCTGAAATATAAATGAAGTTCAGACAATTGTTGTTAAAACAAAGAAACAAAAAAAATCAATAAAATCAGTTTCTCATGCAAGTATCAGCCAACTGCCGATTTCCCAGAATTAAGGAAATCGGGGCCGAAAAACTGGCCGACCGATTTATCGGTGCACCCCTACTACTTACAACTTACTATTACTACTACTACTTGTACTACTATTCCTACTTTGCGGTTTTTCACTCATCACTGAGAGGCTGGGAACAGAACCCCCGTGATAAACGTGGGACTATTGTACCATAAAAACTGCGTTTTCCAGTTTTCCTGGACAGCATTTGGCTAAAATTGACAGATCACAGCTGCTACAATAAGTGAGAAGTGTTTTGGGGCATTTGAGACCCTGAGTTGTGTAGATTTCTGCCTGGATGACAAAGTTGTCATTGTAGAGCATTTTGAAAAAGCTCTGTTGGGGCAAACGAGGCCCAGTTCTATGCATTACTGTCCGTGTATAGTTTCAAGTTCTAAAATAATGAAAGATGTTTCTCCCTGATGCTAAAAATAATGTTTTATTTTCTATTTATTATGTAATTTTGAGCAAGAGAACAACGTCTGCCACAAGTCCACCACAGTTGGTTGAAGAACCACAGTCGGATGGTTTGGAGTGCAGAAACGTGAGGAACAAAACTTTTGGTACAGATGAAGAAAGCCACCGGGTAAACCCCGAGCCTGGCAGGAAGGCTTGAATTCAAGATTCAAGATTTCTGAAGGCTTGGAGATGATTCTTGGTGAAATTCCAACCTGGCCTTGAGCCCATCTGTCCCTCCTACTGCACATCTGGCCTTTGTCTCTCTGTCTTTGTACACAACCTACAGTAACCTAACATACCTACACAACCACGGAACTTTTCTTGGTACCCTGTCATATGCTTTCTCTTGATGGTATGCTTCTCCATCAACACTTTCAAAGTAAACTTTGTATTTTTCTGAAACAAGAAAATCTCCACCAATACATGTACAGATGTTTAACCATGTTTAGTTCAAACAATAATATTTAGTGTGCAAGTGGGGAATATTTGTTATATGTCAGCACAGCAGGCCTCAAATGAGAAATAATTCAGAAATAAATCCATAGTTATACAATAAAACATATCTTGATATTTTAATTAGGGATGCACAATGTTATCGGCATGGTATCGGTACCGGCCGATATTAGCGTTAAAATTCAATATCGGACATCGGCCACTCCATCAAAATAACTCGCCGATATAAAAGACGCTTTTTTTGTATGACAACCCAGTGACAAGGATGCCTGCAGCGCCGGCACAATATGATTTCGTCGTGCGCACCTACCTCATCTGATCACGGCGTAGAGGATAATTCAAAATGTCATCGGTGTGGAAATTCATTTTTTTCGTTGAGGATGTTGGATTCCGAAGATTTTCAGACTACGGTGAGCCTCGTTACATCGTCCCCAGTCAGATATATTTTTTCGACGTAGCTTTACCTGAGTTACAAACCGCCATTTCCGACGTCGTTGAGAAGCTAACAGCCGATAGCACATGGGTGAGTTTTACCACAGACATCTGGACGTCAAGTGTTAGCCCCGTTAGCATGATTAGTCTTAGGGCACAATGGATAGACAAAAACTTTGAACTTAAAAAGTCTGTCCTTCATGCACAAGAGTGCAGAGGATCCCACACTGCAGCTAGGAACCTGGAACAAGCCTCCACAAGTGAGACAGCATCGCAGGTGATTAATGCTAATAAATAACATTTAACATTTTTCATTTAATATAAGTTAAAGTGCTATGCATATCATATGGCTGTTACTGAATATATGTCACCAGCTCTTACAGCTGTTACACAATTTTTGAAGCAAATAAGCCTAAATAAGAGGGCTATGTTCTGACAAAGGAAAGCATTTAAAAAATATCGGTATCGGTATCAGTTATCGGCCAACTAAGTTTTAATATATCGGCATATCGGTCAAAAATCCAATATCGTGCATCCCTAATTTTAATGGAATGTCATGTGTGCAGAGACCTTTTCTTTACTTCATGAATACTACCTTTTTGCTGGAGAAATGTAAACACAAACAATAGTTTTAAGTAAACACAACAAAATTAAAGGTTTGTGTCTATTCTGACCCTTCAGCCCCTAAAACAAATTGAGATAAAACTGTAACTCAGAGTTGTTTTATACCTGAGATCTCCAGCATGTTTCCTCATATGGACAGTGAGATAATGCTTCCATCTGGTGATGTATCCACATTCCGCACACATAAAGTTCTTATCATCTAAGTGAGTGAGCATGTGTTTGGACAGGTAGGATTCGTCTCTGCACCTGAAATCACACAGGCTGCATTTGTGGGGCTTCTCACCTGAAAGCAAACCAAAGAAAATGACATATGATGCTAAAAACATTTACTTTTCTAACATTTAACTGATCAAATAAAGACAGTGTGTGTAAGTCCATCCTCACCAGTGTGCACCAGCATGTGTCGCTTCAAACCACGTTTATGCGAGGTGATGTAGCTGCACTGAGAGCAGCGGTGGGTCTTCTCGTTGGCGTGTAGATGCCCGACGTGCTGCTCAAACTCCACAGGGTTGAGCGTAACAAAGGGGCAAAAGTCACAGCAAAGCTGTTTGTCCCCCGGGTGACCGAGACGCCGGTGCCGCAAAAAGACAGATTTATTGGAGCAGCAGAAATCGCAGTCTGAGCAGTGGTAGGCGAGATGTGTCCGATAATGAGCTTCCATCTCTGCCTCGCATCGGAAGACTGCGCTGCAGGCGCGGTGACGACACTCCACTGCTTCGATCCCGTGTTCCTGTGAGACATGTTTCATGAAGTCTTTACGCTCAGAGCTCTGGAAAGAACAACCCCCCTGAAAACAAGCCAGTGGCGTGTTGCCCAACAGGATGGTGTGCGTCTTCATGTGAGCCTTCAGCGCTCTGCTCTGGGGAAAACTTTGACTGCAGGTGGGACAAAGAAAGCGCTGACTGTTCGCGCCTTCCTCTGCCTCATCTGGATGCATGCTGGCGACGTGGCGACGGATCGCATTCTTCTCCACTGCAGAATATTCACACAGGTGACAGCGGTGGGTCTTCTCACCGGCCTCCCGGAGTCGGTGAAGGCAAAGTTTGCTCCTGCTGGTGAAGAAACGGTTGCAGGTGGGACACTGGAGATTTGGGTCGGGGAAATGCAAACGTAGATGCTCCTGCAGGTGAGAGTGCATCTTGAAGCAGCGACGACATTTGGGGCAGGTGTGGGTGCGATAGATGTTCTCGGTTCCCTCAGCAAGGTACTCTAATGGACAAGAACAATTTATTTTTAAAGTGTTTTGTAACAAAAAAAATTTAAAATATCCTCTGTTAAAAATAATTAACAAGTGTTACTTCTAATCAGTGGTGGGCACAGCTAATTAAAAAGTTAGCTTCAGTAACCACTAATTCGTTAACTAAAAAAAGTTGCGTTGCTAACGCTAAACCACTAAATAGTTAAAATAATGATTGTAAGCTAACGCTAAAGTGCTAATTTTTGTCATACGTTGCTGTCGCTGACACTGTAAGACTGTAGTGTGACAATGTTGTAAGTGAACACAACTCAAAACGAAACCAATGAGCAGAACTCTGCCGTGCTGAAGCAGAGTGATGCATTCAGTGCGAGTCGGACATCTCCCTCATGTCATTTCCTATAATAAATTAACTCACTGATGATTCTTTTTGTGGTTAACTACTTTTATAAACTAACTACAAAGCTGCTGTGCATCATCATCAATATTCTCTCAGTAATAAATCAGTATTAAAGTAAAGATGTGTGACATGTGTGAGAGAGTCACGTCCAAGAGACAGTGAACATAGCAAAGTATGCTGGGTAGGAATTATCATATGTGTGCAATGTTTCTGACTGTTTACAGTGTTTCCGAGTGTGAAATTAGGTTTTTCATGTTATTTTTCTGTTCTGGTTTGGTTTAGCATTTATGTCTATTATTGGCTGTAAACTGACACCAGGAGTCAGAGACTGTTTGCAACCGAGGAGCATTACAAGGCTGGTGATATCACTGTGTGGTGCGCTTTGCTTAGCATAGCATAGTATGTTTAAACCTTTTTAATACTGGTAGTCTCATTGAGTCACTAGGACCATTTTCAAGAAAGACCTGTTTTAGACAGATAAAATATAAAGTACAGCATATAGCAGTACATATATAGAGCATTGCTCTGACTTGAATTAACTGGATTTTAATGTAGCAGGAGCTAATTTGACACAATGTGCTCGAAAAAAGAAGACCATTTTATTAACCATTATCAATCAACCTTTATTTATACAGGTAAATCCCATTGAGCCTCGAGGACTCATTTACAAGAGAGACCTGAATTATAGTCTAATGCTGTTGTTTAGCATGAATGCACAAAACAGAAAGAAAAGACAAATAAATGAACTTACCTTTGGATGGCAGAGGCGATGCATTTGGTGCTGAAGACGTGCCTTTTTCCATGTTTAATTCAAATCACTTCCCTGTTGTTGATTGTTCAGTGTTGTTCTCTAAAAACAGATAGCAAAATTAAGATTAAAAGGCATCACGTTCTTTCATTCATATATTTGAAGTTGAAGATATTTGCACTTTTATGGAGAGCTTGACGTATATCTTGTTCAATAACCATGAAGCACAACAGTTAAAAATAAAACAATTAATTTAAGGTAATATTATTTGGTAGGACATTTACATAGCTAATATAACTATAAAATAATTAAAAGACTGTAGTACTCACATTAAAAATGTAATTTTCTGATAGACCCTTGTTTCCACATTTTCTATCTGACAAACATATCAGTTCATTTACCTGTTTTAGTTGACCGGTCTGAGTCCTAAATTCATATTTACTGTATGTTTCTGAGACAAATCACTCATTCGTACTGAGTAACAATCTCCAAAATTTATTTTACTTTTTCATTTTTAACCTAAAGTGGCTACAAACGCTAAAATACACTAATGTTGTCTTAGCTACAGTTAGCTTGTTATGCTTCCGGATTCCTTCGACTTCCGGTCAATGTTGTTACCATAAAACTGTTAACACACAAAAAAATTAAAAATATATCTTTCGCACAAATATTGGGTAAATACGAAACCTTGCCCAGAAGGTCTTGGACAGATATAAAAATATGATGTCGTGGGAATATTTTTCCCAATTTTTTAAACTGTATTTGAGGGCAGCCGGTGTTGTGCTTAGTTTTGTTTTCAGGGTGGACGAGGTTGGAGAAACAATCGGAAACGCAACACCAAAAGTGAACAGAAGGTGTAAGGTCTTCTTACAAATTAAAATATATAATGCTCAACTTTTTTATTTTGTTTCTACCACGAGCAACATATGTACTTTTTATCATGAAGAAAAAAAAAAGGTGAAAATAATTGCCAAGGAACCGGGGAACTAATGATCGTGAGTTTTAGAGAATAGTCGGAATGTTTTTCTTGAAACACAGGACATGCAAAGTTCGCTTCGGTGCATTCATTCGTTACACACGAGGACTTTCAAGACTTAAAGGTTATAAATCATGTTTTTAAAACGGATTTGAACATGATTTTTCTTCTTCTTATGTTTAAACAATAAACAAAGTTCGGACTTCACGGGAGGACCGCAGAAATCTGCAACATGCCACTGTCGGACTTCTTGGACAGCCTGAAGGACAACCCTTACTTCGGCGCCGGTTTTGGACTGGTTGGTGTCGGGACCGCGCTGGCCGTGGCCAGAAAGGGAGCCCAGGTGGGGATGATCTTCTTCCGCAGGAATTACATGATCACCCTGGAGGTTCCCAGCAGGGACAAGAGCTACAACTGGCTGCTGAGCTGGATCACAAAGCACGCCAGGCACACTCAGCACCTCAGCGTGGAGACCTCCTACCAGGCTCACGAGAGTGGGCGGATTCACACGCAGTTCGACTTCCACCCGAGCCCTGGGAACCACATCATCTGGTCAGGAAACCTTTTTATTTCAGAACATCTGGATAGTTATGCATGCATTTGGCTTGCTCTCTGTATTGAAAGCAGAACTTGTGTCACAGTGATCCCATGTGGTCT
The DNA here is from genome assembly GCF_014905685.2 of Nematolebias whitei. Classification (NCBI taxonomy): domain Eukaryota; kingdom Metazoa; phylum Chordata; class Actinopteri; order Cyprinodontiformes; family Rivulidae; genus Nematolebias; species Nematolebias whitei. Next base: position 8,929,041 of record NC_056510.1, on the reverse strand, counting down.
TTAGGTATGGGAGGAAGTGGATCAGAGTGGAGCGGACCAGAGAGAAGCAGATGGTTGATCTTCACACTGGAACTCCATGGGAGTCCGTCACCTTCACCGCTTTGGGCAGAGACAGACAAATCTTCTTTAATATCTTACAAGAAGGTGTGTTCACAGAACATTAAAAAAATTGTATTTTTTTAGATGTCATGGATTAGGATGTATAAAAAATGGTAAGCAGGACTCCATCTCAGACTCTACAGGTCAAACGGTAAAGGTCACAATAGGACAAAGGTCACGATAGGACAATAAAGACTGAATTAGTATGGCTTGTTTAGAAAGGCTGCAGGTGAAAGTCTCTTCTCTCTAAGACCATTTAAAATCAACACATCATATCAGTATAAACCTCATACCAACTGTTAAGCACGGAGGTGGAGGGCTGATGGTTTGGCTTGTTTTGGACTTCTTACTGTCATTCAGTCGACCATAAACTCTGCAGACCAGAGGATTCCAGAGTCAAATATGAGTTTTTGTGTGAAGGTGGGTAAAAATCTATCGACTTCAATGCCTCTTTCCTGCGGTGTCCCGCAGGGCTCGATTCTCGGACCCCTTCTATTTTCACTCTATCTGCTTCCGCTGGGGTCGATCCTAAGAAAACATGGTATTCCATTCCATTGCTACGCCGATGACTGTCAGATCTACCTGCCACTGAAACCAGCCGGTGCTTGTTCCGTCCACCCTCTCCTCAAATGTCTGGACGGCATTAAGACATGGATGGCTTCAAATTTTCTAAGTTTTAACGACCAGAAGACTGAAGTCATTGTCTTTAGCCCTAGCTCAGTTACCGCCTCTTATCCTGTGAACCTGGACTCCCTTTAGCCTTATCTGAAGCACTCTGTTAAAAACCTTGGAGTGGTTTTTGACTCGGATTTTAAGTTCGACAAACAGATCAGTTCAGTTCTGCAGAGAAGCTTCTTCCAACTGCGGCAGGTAGCTAAGCTCAAGCCAGTGCTGGCTAGACCCGACCTTGAGACACTAGTCCATGCATTCATCACAACCCGCCTGGACTATTGTAATTCACTGTATGCTGGGGTCAGCCAGGCCTCTATCTCACGGCTACAGCTCGTCCAGAATGCTGCAGCTCGGCTCTTAACCGGTACACCGAGGTATGAGCACATCACACCAGTTCTGTCCTCCCTACACTGGCTTCCTGTGAGAACTAGGATTGATTTCAAAATTCTCCTCCTGACCTATAAGTGCCTAAATGGCCTCGCACCCATCTACCTCTCTGAGCTACTGGAACCATATGTTCCCTCTCGGGCTCTGAGATCATCCGATCAGCTGCTTTTGGTTGTTCCAAAAACACGACTGAAGCTCCGAGGAGATCGGGCGTTTTCAGTCATGGGTCCCAAACTGTGGAACAACCTACCCCCCAACATTAGGCATGCCACCTCCCTTCCTGTGTTCAAATCCTGCTAAAAACATATCTGTTCTCTCTGGCGTTTCATACTGTGTGAGTTGATTTAGTATATCTTGTTCCATGTCTTCATTTTAATGCTGTTGTTTTAATTTTTTAAGGTATATTCTTACTGCTTTTTATTTCTCAGTGTTACCCTTAGTGTTAAGCACTTTGATAACAGTCTATCTGTTTTAAATTGTGCTCTATAAATAAATATGACTTGACTTGACTTTTGTTTGCTTTAATCTCAAGTTGTGTTTCCCTCATTTTATCACCTAATGGAGACTAAAGAGATTTGTTTTTTACCTTCTCTCATAAAATATAAAACTTTAGAATCAGATAAAAGTATGTTTTATTATGACGCGTCTTTTCATGTTATCAATGTTTTGCAGCAAGGGAGCTTGCCCTGAAGCAGGAGGAAGGAAGAACGGTGATGTACACAGCCATGGGCGCTGAATGGAGGCCGTTTGGGTTTCCACGGCGACGCAGACCTCTGTGCTCTGTGGTCCTGGAGGCCGGCATAGCTGAGAGGATCGTGGATGACGTGAAGGACTTCATTGGAAACCCCAAGTGGTACACAGACCGAGGTAAAGAGTTGGAAATAGTAAACTTGCAGTGATTATGTCAGAGCAGTTGAAGTTTTTTAAACTGCAAGATGGCTCAGTTGGTAGAGGTGCTGCCTCTCAGCGAGAAGGTCGCTGGTTCAAATCCCAGCCGTGGACCTTTCTGGGTGGAGTTTGCATGTTCTCTCCGTGCATGCGTGGGTTTTCTCCAGGTACTCCAGTTTCCTCCCACAGACCAAAATCATGCATGTTAGGCTGACTGTAACTCTAAATTGTCCCAAGGTGTGAGTGAGAGAGTGAATGGTTGTTTGTCTCGTTTGTGTCCCTGTGGTGGACTGGAGACCTGTCCAGGGTGTCCCCCCGCCTCTCATACAGTGATGACACCAGTGACCTGAAACAGTGACCTGAAATGAAAAGTGGGTAAAGATGATAGATGGAAAGAGTTAATTAATGTGCAAATGCTCTGCTTTAACTTTATGGAGGAGGTAAAGGATCTGCCGTATTTTCCGTCCTATAAGTCGCACTTTTTTGCATAATTTGTGTCCTGCGACTTACAGCGACATATTTATGGATTTTTCCCATCTTTATAAACCAATTTTTGGCTGAGATATGACTGTTTTCATTCATTCTGATTTTTTTTTTTAGCCGTACCACTTTCAGCCACTTGATGGGAGCAGAGTAGTAGCAGCGGCTGTAAGGCATGCCGTTGTATCATGTAATAGGTAGACATGGCTATAATGACAAATTCAATAAAGTGCAAGACAAAAACAACTGGACATTATTTATTATACATTATTGTTTATTTCTTGAACTCTTGAATTTACCATGTCCTGGATGACTGAGAATCTTCACCAGCTATTAAAGGCTCAATTGGCCTGCCATAATCTCCCCACCTTCATTCTGCTCTCTGCTTGGAACAAGTGAAAACAGCTGCACTGCCCCGGCGAAATGCAGCTAATTTGATCATTAAAGTGCATTTATTAAGCAAACGCTAGACTGAGACACACATTTACTATAATTTCGAGCAAACAAATAATTATTTTTAAGTGGTAATCTTGTTAAATTCTTCTTAAAGTCCTCCAGTACACACTCCCACAGGTTGGCAGTCCATCGATTTTTGGCACACCGGCCCACATTTCCGGGTTATCAGCAGTGACGCATAACAAACGCGACGTATATGGCGAAGCAACATATTTAGGGATTTTTCCACTTTATTAGCCAAATATGGACTGATGCGACTTATAGGGCGGAGCAACGTGTACAGCGGAAAATACGGTACTTTATGTTTGTGAATTATTGACACTTAAGTACCGTGTAGTTTGTAGCTAATTGTTTACATCTTGCAGTAATTGTGTGAATGTTTGTAACGCACTATTTGAGATCCATTTTTCTTCCGTACGTGTTTCGGCACGTGACTCGTTCTGCAGATTTTTTTACATTTCAACAATACAAATATGAAAATGTTAATGTTAATTTTGTATGTTAATAAATGTAAAAAAAAAATCTGTTAATTTTAGCCTTTTTTCTTCTATTTTTTTGCTAATGTCTGCCATTTGGGCCTCTTTCTAATAGTTTCATCTTTATATGCTTCTTTCAGCCCCTTTTTCCTTGACTGTTTTTGCTACTCAACTTTTTTTCAGCTCATTTTGCTTTCTTATTTGCTAATTTCAGAACATTTTATAATACTCTATAATCAGCCTCTGCCTCTCTTATTTCAGCTTATTTACTCGTTTCTGCTGTTTTTCTTCTGTTTTCAGCAGATGTCATCTGTTCACATTCAACTCATTTAAAAGTTTAGCGATGAAACTTTGTCAGCTTCTTCAGCAGAAATCATCCAACAATTAAATATTCACAGAAAATGCAATTTCTCTAGTTTTCTTGTTTCCTGCATTGTGGAGGAGTTTCGTCCGATCTTTGCTGTCAGTTTGTCTGAAAGTGATTTTCTTTGGATGTAGGGATTCCTTATAGACGGGGGTATCTCCTGTACGGCCCCCCTGGATGTGGAAAGAGCAGCTTTATGTGAGTGCGCCGTCAGTTTACACGTCTCGTCCTTCCTGCTGCGTGCGTGACTTCAGGAACCGGTTTTTGGGTCTGGTTGTGTTTCAGCACGGCGCTGGCGGGGGACTTGGGCTACAGCATCTGCCTGCTGAGTCTGAGCGACCGCACGCTTTCAGACGACCGCCTGAACCACCTGCTGAGCGTCGCGCCGCAGCAAAGCATCGTCCTGCTTGAGGACGTGGACGCTGCCTTCGTGAGCCGAGAGCTGCTTCCCACTGAGAGTGAGTAGCAGGGTTAGTCCTGACAGATCAGGTTACAAGACAACTTTATTTATAAAGCACTTTAAAACAAAGTGATGTACACTAACACATACAAGCATAAAAACTATAAAATATAGAGCGGGACCCTGAATGCCCACCCAGTTCTCCAGGTTGTTTATGCATCAGCTCAGATTTTGTGAAGTTGTCTTTTTCCAGTTGAACATTTGTCTTTTTCTAATTTGAGGATGAATTTCTGGATAACAGAGCCGGTGTCTGCTACCTTTACAATCAAAAGATATTTCTGCCTCTTTTTCCCTCTAAATAAGCACTAAATAAAATTCACCCAGAGCTGCAAAATGTATTTAAAGATTGAAATTTACAAGAAATTTGGATTAACGTGATTCGTTAAGTTTTAGATAAATACCACAAATAAAAAAATACTTAACTAAATACTGAAATTATTTAATTAAAACAAGAAACTTTGATCTTTTTTTGTCCTGAAATCTAAAAATACTTCTAAAAGTCTAAACTTGCACAAAGAGGGGAAAACGTTTTATATTTACTTCCGTTGATAAAAAGTAATCACTGACTTATGAAGGCTTGTGTGAATTTTTACAATATTTGTGGAAAACAAACAAAAAAACTCATGTAGAAATGTTTAAGCATTTGTTTGTATCATGGTAAATTAAGCGAACATAAAAATTGGGAAAATGTCTCCGATATTTAATTTTGACGCACTGAAATTTCTCTGGTAACAGTTTAATTTCATTAGGTCATCTGGACGGTTTCTTTTATTGCTGAGACATCTTGTCCTTCATCCAAAGGACTTCTTCAATCCGAGGAGCCACAAACAAACTGAGTCCCACACGCACCAACTCCCGTAGTGGAATAAAGCACTTTGCTGGTGATAAGATGGTTTCTGTATCTCACTCTCTCCCCCGTCAACTCCTCCTCCTTAGCCAAAATGGTTCAAAACACCAAAGTTCATGCTCAGTAATCCAGATACCGTCTTTTTTCGGACTATAAGGCGCAACTTTAAAATCCTTTAATTTTCTTAAAAATCGACAGTGAGCCTTATAATCAGGTGCGCCTTATAGTCCAAAAAATACGGTAATAATCCAACGATGTTCAGTCAGGTCATCTGGACGGTTTCTTTTTTTGCCGAGACGTTTCGTCCTTCATCCGAAGGACTGCTTTGGATGACCTGACTGAACATTATTGGGCATGAACTTTGAAGTTCAATTAACATTTGTTAATTTTTTTTTAATAAAAGCTGAGTCTGCACTTCTAATTTTTGCTTGTCCTGAGCCTGGTTCTGCTAAAGGTTTCTTCCTCATGAGAGAGTTTTTCCTTTCCACTGTCGCCTTCATGCTCGCTCAAGATGAGAGTTCTGTGATGGAATTAAACTCAGAGCAGTCTGCTCCTCACATAAATAATGTTAAATTATTATTTTTATACATGAATGTTTCTGTTCAGTGACCTGAGACGACTTCTGTTGTGACTTGGCGCTGTATAAATAAACTGAAGGCTGCTACGCCCGCGACCCGACCCCGGATAAGCGGAAGAAAATGGATGGATGGAATTGTTTTTGCAGCTTTTAAATAACTCCTAAAGGAGTGACATTTCTGCCAAATATTCAACCACTTGCTGTAAATCAGTTAAAGATGTTTTATTTTTCTAGTACCAGAGAAAGACCCCGCTGCGTGGCTGTAAGGTAGAAGACTGAAACAGTAAAGTGACTCACAAACTTCTTATTGATGAGTTTGGTTCTTGTCTTCAGAGAATCATTCAGACATTTTCTTCACATGCTGCAGAAAACTGGAGAGAACAGATTCAAAGATCTTGTTGTGGTTTAAAATACAAATGTTCATTTTTTTTTTTTTTTTTTTTGGTTAAAGCTACAGAGCCTCCTGCGGCCCCTGAGCTACAGCTTGCAGACTCTTGACGTGTTTTTGTTTGTGCCCCTCAGACCCGCTGGCCTATCAGGGGATGGGGAGACTGACCTTCAGCGGACTTCTCAACTCGCTCGACGGAGTGGCTTCATCTGAGGCCAGAATCGTGTTTATGACCACCAATTTCATAGAAAGGTACGGACGTGTGACAATAATAATTATTTTTTTTTTATTTAAAGAAGAAACAAACAGTTTTGTCCAACAGTAAAATTAAAACTGCAGCAAACGGTGATTAAACCTGCAAAATCTCTAAAACGGCTGCTGTACAGCTGTTTTTGCGTTTGCTAAAGTTGAACAGCTCTGGCAGCCATCTTGAATCTGGCGGACTCTAAAATTTAATCATTTGTAGATGTGCACCCAGTTGTAATTTAAAAAAAATTTTGATTAAAACTGGTTCATGAGATATTTTGCTAACAGACTGACTGAAAGGCAAAGTGTGTGCAGGAACTGTAAATGTTCTGCTGCAATTTTAAACTAATTTTGACGCAGTGATTCTCTTTGACCCCAACCGTCACCTTCACTGCACACAGGCTGGACCCAGCGCTGATCCGACCCGGCCGCGTCGACCTGAAGCAGTACGTCGGGTTCTGCACCCGCTGGCAGCTCAGCCAGATGTTCCGGCGGTTCTACCCGAACGAGCCGGCCTCAGAAGGACAGCGCTTCGCCGAGCGAGCGCTAGCCGCCCACGCCGAGCTCAGCGCTGCTCAGGTGCAGGGACACTTCCTGCTGCACAAAACGGACCCCGTGGGAGCTGTGGACAATGTGGCTCACATGAAGGGATGACTGAACCCATGCAGAGACTCATTACTGAATAAAGAAAGAAATACAGTATTTATATTAAAAAAAACAACAACTTCATATTTGTTTATGTACTTTTCTGTACAGAACCAGTGGAGCATCGTGTTGATTCTTGCAGAACTTTTTCATTTAAAGACTTCTGATCCAGGAAACTCTTCGTCTGGTTATTTACAGCCAAAATGAAAACTTCCTGGGGTTTCAGCTCCTAAACTGCTGATTATAGCTGATAATGTCTTGGTCTTTCAAACACAGCCCTGACGGTTACATAAGACCTGCTGATCCAGAGTCAGTACAGAACAAGACATCCTGATGCATGCTCAATAATCCAGGTAGAAAAATCTAAAAAAGTTAAATCTGATCCTCTGGACATAAAAAAAAAAACCTAAACTTTTTTAGATATAAAACAAGACGCTCTGCTTATTGTCAACATATTAACCAATAAGGGGGTGGAATGAGTTCTGTAGAGCTCAGGCTTCATAAACCCCCTCTGTGGGTTGGTTGTGTGGAGTCTGGGACGTTTGGGTTAAACAGTCTGAGACGTGGCCCCTCCCGTTCCAGCCTGTGCTGGTGAAACCCGAGCCCAGTAAACATTTCCAGTCTGCCCTTGTAATGGCTGCGTGGCTCTCACAGAGAGGGCTGCTGTGGAACGGCAGCCGGTTATGCTTCGTTTCCAGGGGGGTGGGAAGAACCACCTCGGCCCCGGAGGCCCTCCACGCCGTCCAGGACAAGCCTCGGACTATGGAGGAGCTCCCACGGGTCAGCTTCCTGGAGCTTCTCTACAGGGTCGTGTTCCAGGGTTTCTACAACCGCCTGCATGAGCTACAGGTGAGGCTGACGTCAGGTGGAGCTGCGTTACATGAAGGATGCTTTTTTTTTATATATTTGCACCACAAATCTGTAGCTCTTGAGTCGACCTGAGAGCAGATTTGTTTACTAGGCTCGTGACCTTTCTGCTTTATGGCATACCTCTAGAGATTGCACGTTATAAACGAGCTTTGGTATCCACAGCAACCTTCCAATAACAGCGTCAGGGATCAGTTTTACTGAGGCGAGCTGCACTTTGTCCTTTTAAATGTCTGGATTTTTTTGTATTAACACAAGGAACTTTGTACTTTCTAGATATTGATTTTAGGTTTCTCTCACACTTTTGACCCCCATCAGATCTATGAGAAGCAGCTGTACGGGCCCATATACAAAAGTGGATTCAAGTCTGTGTCCATCAACACCCCTGAGCTGCTGGAGGAGCTCCTGAGGAAGGATGAGAAGTTTCCCTCCAGAGGAGACATGTCCCTGTGGACAGAGTACAGGGACATGAGAGGTCTGGGCTATGGGCCCTTCACAGAGTAAGAACCAAATACTGATACACTCAAGAGGCTTCATTCCAGCGTTCCTGCAGCCAGTTCGTAAAACGATCCTGGAAACACTTACATAACCAGTTTCCTAGAGGAAAAAAAAAAAACTTCTATGATTAAAATGGGCTGATTCAGACTTGCTGAATAGAGACATTGCTCTTATTGTTGACAACGTTCCTGTTACCCTGAGCATTTAAATTCAATCTATCCATAATTATTGACTGGAGGCCAATGCTGTGTTTTAGAGAATAACAAGGTGACAAAGTCCAAGACTATGTTAAAAAAAGTTATTCTTTCAAACAATAAATCTGAAATAAATCTTTAGAAAGTTCAAATTTAATCTGCTCTTCCAAATAAATTGGGATAAATTAGAAATATTACTTAGCTTATGTGGAACAGACCAGTAGTGGTGTAGTCTACATTTTTATAGTGGGTACACTGTGCTTAGAAACCACAGTACACTGGTTAGTACAATGTAATCATTTCGATTTTTATTATTGAATTTCCAAATTTCTCTGATGCTTATATTTGAATAAATGAACAACAAACTTTGTACAACAGTCGGCTTTGTATTAAAAACATGTTATAGAATTTATAAAACCGTATCAAAGCAAGATGCTGCATACCAATAGATTGTTACAGAAGCGTTTAACTACCGTTGAATGTATCGATATGTGCCTAATGATCTGTCGTGTATCACTGGGCACTTTTAAGTGGGTATACGCAGTATACCCGAGTATCATGTAGACTACGTAGGGGTGTCGAACTCGGTTACTAAAAAGGAGCCAACATTTAAAAGCTTTGGCCGAACCACGGGCCACTTTCAGCTGATACATTAACTCAAGTCAGATACCTGATAACTTTTCTAAGGCTGAGACGAAGCTCATTACAGACACTTGGATCCAGAATCTTGTTCCTTTGGTCTTGTCTTGATCTATCCCTCATGATCATAAGTGAGAGATGGAACACCTCATCTCCTCCTTTAGAGCAACAGATCCAAGCCATGCCATCATTACTCCAGACTAAGCCCCGATCCATTGATCCATGCCCCACTCCATTCTACCATTACTTCCAAAAAAGATTCCCAGGTATTTGAGCGCCTCCACAGGAGGAAGAGACTCCCTTCCCTTCGTAAACAGGATGGAGTGTTCACCTTTTCCCCATGGACTGGACTGTAAGCCACCCCAGAGCACGATGAAGGCCGTGAGTCAAAGTGCCAACAGAACCACATCATCTGCATATAAAGAGAGATGAGTCACCGAGGTCCCCAATCTAGACGTCCACTCCTCCATAACTGCACCTTGAGATACAATTTACACAGAATGAGAGCTGGTAATTTAAAGAAAACTTAAAGCCAAAGACACAACAAAACCTATACCACACGACACAATAACGTTAGCGAACTTTATCTCACATATATGGAGACGTTTAAAGCTTTTTCTTCCAACACCATTTTTTTGTCCTCAGGGAAGGGGAGCAGTGGTACAACCTGAGGGCTGTGTTGAACAAACGCATGCTTCATCCAAAGGACTCTGCTCAGTACGCTGGGGTCATCAATGAGGTGATTACAGACTTCACCAGGAAGATCAACTACGTGCGTCATAGCAGCCCGACAGGAGATTTCGTTCCGAACATCAGCAATGAGCTGTACCTGTTTTCATTAGAGGGTACGCATTAAACACGTTCTCCTAACCGTGCAGCTTTTTTTCCATCTAAACGTTTTTGTTTGTTGTTTTGCTGAACAGGTATTGCCTCCATATTATTTGAGACGAAGCTTGGATGTCTGGAAAAGGAAATCCCTGCCGGTACTCAGGAATTCATCCACTCCATCACGCAGATGTTCTCCTATACCATGATTGTGGCAATGCTTCCGAAGTGGAGCCGCAGTCTGCTTCCTTACTGGGGACGCTACATTGCTGGCTGGGAGGGGATTTTCAGTTTTGGTGAGCTTCAATTAGGGGTCCAGGCATGAAAATTTAAGTACTTTTATTACTAACAGCAAAATGTGAAGCTTTTGGTAGCAGTACATTAAACTGTTGACATGTCTTTTAAAATACTGGGACATTTCCTTTAACACAAGAAAGTCAAACTGAGTTACAAAGGTGGCCAAAATTAAAAACTTGGTTCAAACCAAGAGCCAATTCCAATCAGTTCTTCAGTTTTTGCTCTTTATGTAGCTAAAACGTTGATTGACAAGAAGATGGAGGACATTCAACAGCGAGTGGACAAAAACCAGGATGTGCAAGGTGAATACCTGACATACCTCCTCTCAAATACCCAGATGAGCACCAAGGACGTGTACGGTAGCATCACTGAGCTTCTCTTGGCTGGAGTGGACACGGTAAATCAACCACCCAACAACAATACTACAATGATATTGACACATTTTGCCATTTTTTGGTTTGATAATTAAGATGTTTATGTCTAGAATTATGCAGTACAGAGTAAATATTATACCACTCCAGCTAGATTTTAATTTAGCAGCAAAACCACAA
>NC_056510.1:8909598-8918085 GCF_014905685.2 Nematolebias whitei | reverse complement strand
TATGCACTCACTCTCGTGCAAGGTGGATGCCTTCTCTCCCTCTCCTGTTCTTGACCTGCTTTTTTAACTCTCCGTCTGTGTATCGGAGCTCCTATTACACATCTTCCTAAACGAAAACTACTGTCATGGATCTGGTCAGCTGGACTTTCAACCCTATCGACAAAATCTTTTCAACAAAGCAACAAGGTCCTGGAGAGCTCTCATGCCTCGTTGAGACTCACGTGGCAGGATACGTCATGGATCCATGGGACGTTTGGCAGCTGATCTGTCTTTCTGTTTTGTCTCAGGTGGACGCCGAACATGTTTATGTAATTGGATTCATGATAGCAGGGTTTCTGCTTTCTGTCATCGGCGGATTCCTATGTCTTTGACTATTAAGGAAGACGGCGGCATTCGTTTTGGCAATGGCAAAACTGCCGAGTCTGTGTGAAGGTTTGATTCGTGCTTCGAGTACTCAAAATCAGCTGATTTATGAGCTTACAATGGCGGCTTATCTGAATCTGACTCCCCTGGTTGGCCTCGAAAACAGGCAGACTTATCAAACTTCTCCTGAGATATGTGTAAACTAAGGAAAAGCTTAGTCTATTGCCCCCCCCCCCCCCCCCCCCCCGGAGAACTTCTGCAAAGGCTTACAGGACTATGGTCTATCTGAAAGTGCTTCATGGACAAATCTCACTGTCTTGCCATCAAATACATATGTAATGTGTTTATAAATGTGCTTGCTGGCAGAGTTTTTGATGTCTTAAATCGTGTCCTGATAGGACAAGGTGTGATGAGATCTTTTTTTGTAATGCCACTATCCTATCCTCATGGCTTTTTCCCCTTTTCTATCTAAAAGTTTTCTGAAAAAGGATAAGGGGCCGCACTCCAGTAGCAGCAGCAACATTCACGACTGTACGAAAATAGTCTCACTGGTACAATGATGATAAAGCTTATTCTGATTCTGATTTTTAAAAAAAATAACACAAGCACCCAGACCGGGGGGGGGGGGGGGGGGAATGAAATAAAGCACATGTTGAAAGGTCATGTGACTACAAGTGCGCCTGGATTTTTCTTCTACAAAACCATGTTGTAATGAATGCGGTACGCTGATCAGCTTTGCCTTGCTGAAGTTTAAAAGGCGTTCCCTGAAAAAGACTGGAACGGAGCATACCTTGTTCTAAAGTCTGTATCTTCTTTTCCACATTGAAAATGCCTTTCCAGATGTGTAAACTGCTCAAAACATAGGCACTAATGCACCCCTATACAATCAGAGAGGCATTTTTTTTCTTATTGTATGCTGATAATAGGCCAAATGCTGCCTCTCCTTTTTAGCATGATAGACGTGGCGTTTGTGGTTTTAATAGAAAGAAAAATATGAAATTTGGATCCGTCTGATGTCAGAACAGTTCTCCACTTTGTCTAAGTCAATTTGAGATGAGCTCTAAAATGTAATTTCTGCAGTTTCTAATTCATACCACTTGTTCCAAATGTTTACAAGATTTTGTTTTTGTTTCACAGACCTCCAACACGCTCACATGGGCTTTGTACCAGCTGTCCAGGAACCCTCAAATCCAGGACAGACTTTATGAAGAAGTGTCCTCAATGGTACCAGAAAACCAGATCCCCTCTGCTGCAGAGGTCACCCAAATGCCATATTTACGGGCTGTCATCAAGGAAACTCTCAGGTATGATTGTTTGGAGAAATTATGTTTTATGAAAAGAAAGGCAGAAAGATCTAGATTAAAATGTTTACTGCGTCCAAAATAAACATTTACGTATGTTGCAGGATGTATCCAGTGGTTTCTTTCAATGCAAGAATCATGATGGAAAAACCAACAACAGTTGGTGGATATCAGTTTCCAAAGAATGTAGGTTTGTTTATTTTTTACGTTATTTTTATTCGTAAAAAATGTACGATTTTATGCATTATTATACCTTATGTACTTATTTGGTGTGAGAACTTGAATACAGGATTTACTTTGAATTTAACAGGTTACAAAGTCAAAAATTAAATCCATAAAAAGTTTTTCCTGACCTATACGAAATGGTTAAGTTTCATCAAGTTTACTTCAGTACTGTAGTTTACTTTGAGATACTAGTATGCACTCAGTGTAAAGCACTGAATCTCCCAAAATCTACACGAAAACTTAAGTCATGTGATTGACCTGCATGAAGTTATTATTAGTAATTATTATTACATTATAGTTATTAGTATTATTTTTCATTCTTTAATGTTTTTGTTTTGGCAGACTACTTTCACCTTCTGTCACTATGCCATCAGTCACAACGAGAACACCTTCCCTCAGTCGTTCACCTTTAAACCGGAGCGGTGGCTCCGTGACGGCCGCCAGAAGCCGAACCCATTCGGCTCCATTCCATTCGGCTTCGGCGTGAGAGCCTGCGTTGGGCGCAGGGTTGCTGAGCTTGAGATGTATTTGCTTCTCTTTCAGGTAAATGCAAAATAAACAACAACCTGTGGGAAATAAGGATAAGCTCTCAGATTTTAGTTCTGGACTCAGCTGAAATGGTTCTCAAATCTGTTTCCACGATAGAACCAAACACAGACGACCTCAGGTCGTTCACACCTGAACAAGACAGTTCAGCCAACACGCTATAAAATATTTTACTTTTAAGACGTTTTAAATGTTGTTTTTCTCACAGATACTTTTTTTCTGTTTTAAAATCTAATTTTATTTTTAATAAACACATCCATGGGTCAGAATGAGCTCATCTTCTGTCCGAATGTTAACTGGGCCACCAGTTGAATAGCCTGAAGCAGGGGTTTCCAAACATTTTAGCCCATAAAACACCAGCATCAGAGACCCCAACAACATCTGGATGAAGTGTACAAATGATGCTTTGAGCCAAAAAAAAACAAACATACAAGAACACAATGGCAGCACAAACACAATTTAATTTATTTTAAAATAGCTTTCTAAAATTAAGCCATAAGCTACAACACACTGAAAGGTTTCACAGAGACGGTCGTGAGTTGTTGCCGATTTTGGCTCATTTAATAGATTTAATACCATCTGGTTTCTGATTCTGCTTGGTAAGTTAAAACGAAGAGGTAAAAAAAGTAAATGAGAAACGTACATTTTCTGCAAAAATGCACCTTGAACGCTGGGCACTGAATCTGACTGAAGTTTCCTAAAAACGCTAAAAAAAGAGTTTTTGAACATCAACGTTCATGCTCAACAATCCAGGAAAAAAACCCAACAAAGTTCAATGAGGTCATCTGGACGGTTTCTTTTTGTTGAAATGTTTCGTCCTTCATCCAAAGGACTTCATCAGTCCAAAGAGCCACAACAAACTCGGTCCCACAAGCAGCACACTCACATAGTAGACCAACCAGTTTGATGGTGATAAGATAGTTTCTGGAGTCCACCCTCTCCCCCGTCGACTCCTCTGAGGCAGCCATGGCGAAAGTGGTTCAAAAGATTGAGTCGATGAAGTTAAAATCAGGAGAACAGAATGTAAAACGGAGCAAAACAGAAGCTAAAAGGAGCAGAAGAGTAGCCAAAAGGAGCTGAATAAAGAAACAAAACTGAAGCTAAATGCTAAAAATACCCAACTGTAGCTTTAAGCTAAAGTTAGCAATATTAAAGCTTACAGCCAAACTTAGCAAAACAGTAATTAAAAGCTAAAAAGGAGCGCAAAAAAAGCAAAAATAGAGCACACATGCTTAACCCTGCTGCCCTTTGGGTCAAACTGAGCCTCAAAGCTGTTCTAAACTGAAACCACAAGGGTCATTTTGACCCAAGAGCAGCAGGCGGGTTAGGAAACCATAACAGAGAAACTGCAGTGTGAACGCTGACTCAGCTTCCAGACAACAAAAGACCTAGCATTCCTTGAAGGGATGAATATCGCCCGCCACCTTTTGCGTCAGGAATTCAGACTGAAATCATTTTATGATGAGAAACAAAGGTATAAATGTAAATGTTTGGCCTAAACTCTGAAAATACACTCTCGTGACCTTGTGCCTGGAGTATGTATTTTAAATGACTTTCAGCTACTACCACGTTAAATTCCAGGTCAGTATCTTCCCTGAGTCATTTTTTGTGTTTGCTAGGATCACTTTGCCGTGGTGGCCATCTTAGACTGCGTTCACTTTTAGAGCTAATCAGTTGTAGATCCCAACCCAAAGATAATTTCTTGTGTTTTTGTCCTTCCTTTCCTCAGCTTATTCGTCAGTTTGAATTGAAACCAGGCCCCAGGACAGGAGAGATTAAAAGCATCAACCGGACGGTTCTGGTTCCAGACCAACAAGTGGACCTGCACTTTGTGGACAGAAGATGAAGAAATTCAAATTCACTCACTTTTACACATTAGACTGAGCTTGGTATTGGTTTTGCCTGCTGCTGGGCAATAATGTTTTGGCTAATGCCTGTGTATTATTGTCTGTACCGTTAGCAAAATATCTCATGAATCACTGGGCAGAGTTAAATGAAACTTTCATAAAGCAATCACTGTGTTGACCTTGTGTTGTTATATTTGTCCATGAAACCTAATGAACCCTAAATTTAATGCTTTTGAACACAGACAAGACTGAGGTTTTAGTTTTTGGACCTGAGCATCTTAGGAATTAAATTGTCTTTCTTCCTCCTTGGATGGCATTAATCTGTCCTCCAGCTCTAATGTTAAAAATCTTGGTGTTATTTTTTATCAGGACATGTCTTTTATACCCCACATTAAAAATGTTACTAGAACCGCCTTCTTCCACCTGCGTAATATCACTAAAATTAGAAACATCTAAAAATGATGCAGAAAAACTGGTTCATGCATTTGTTACGTCTAGACTGGACTATTGCAATGGTTTGTTATCTGAGTGTCCAAATACTTTAAAATGTCTTCAGTTGATCCAAAATGCTGCTGCCAGAGTCTTAACTGGAGTTAGTGGGAGAGATCATATTTCTCCAGTTTTAGCTTCTCTCCACTGGCTCCCTGTCAAATCCAGAATTGAATTCAAAATCTTACTTCTAACCTACAAAGCCCTCAACAACCTAGCTCCATCTTATATTTGAGATCTTATTGTTCCATATTTTTGTAGTGGACTAGGCCTACGTCGAAACTAAGTCTAAGGTCAAAACTCTTGACCTTTAGAACCTTGTGGGACAGAAGCTGTCATTTCATGTATTTGACTCCATAAATACAGGTTCACCCATCCTGAGACTTTCTTTCTTGAAGATTCAAGTGAAAAGAACACTCTCTTTTTATTATCATTACTATCTTACAAATGTTGATAATCAAAGTGTCTTAGTTCAAACCATTTTAGATGTTGCAGTGAACTAATCAATTTTATTAACTGAGTAATGATTTTATTCTCATGTTAAAAGCTGTGCAGAGTAATTATGCATTTTTCTGATTTCTGCTTTTGAATGAGCAAGTGTGTGCGTTTACAAGGTTACAGTCAAACGAAAAACAAGTTGTTATGTTAAAACTGTCATGTTTTAGAATCCTCTCAGACGTAAATAGAGATGTTTTGCACCTGTTTCTTAAGGCACGCCAAAACAGAACCCTCTCGGTCTGTGAGAACATTTCTGAGCTGTCTCATAACAATTCTCGCTGTCTCTAACCTCTTACGTCACAAAAACACACCCCTTCTGGTCGTTTCTGACCAATGAAAAATCCCAAAAGTGAACCGGGAAAGAGTCTTTAAAATGTCAGTACTTCCTGGTCTACACAGACTCTACAGGAACTCACAGGGACACGGAGAGACACACAGGTACTCAGAGTTGGAGAGTTGTCAGACTTCTAGAGTTCTGTGGGAGTTCTGTAAACTACACGAGAGCTAAAGTCCTGATGGAGTGCTGTTGGAGTTCCTGACATGACAACGAAGCTCTTCCGAGTTCCATGGGATTATAACATTTTCCACTGAGGTGAATATGTGTCGAACAGAGCCTCGCCATTACTCCGGACGAGTAACAGCATCCTACTGAGACGCTGAAAGGGTGCGTTAAACGGAATCTCACCTGAGACATCTCCAGGTAAAGGAGCCGATTTCATCACCTAAGTGTACTGTAAAGAAAAGCTGAAGAAAGCCGGAGAGTGTCGATTCTGGAGAACACTTAATTTCCCTCACATTCAATCTTACTCCCTTTAAACTTCTTCCCATCTTTAAACTTTTCTATCAAGTAGAAATTCTTCCAGATATTTAGAAATGTCTGTGTAAAGTGCTTACCCACATTCATGTGGGTAAAAGATCATAGTTGTACAGTTATAAATGTTTGTTGGTGCAGCAACGGAGAAATCATGGCCGTATGATTTTTCCTGATTGATTGCTTTGTTGTTATTTTCATAATTTGCCAAATTAATGTAAATGTTTGATGTTAAATTTGATTCTGTAAATAAATGACCGCATTCATTTTGATGGGTCAAATTTAAATGACGTCTCCCGTTTGCATTTCCTTAAATTCAATGCACGTTTTATTCAGTCCAGAAAAATGAGGAACTCGCGTTAAATGATGAATATATCCCAGCATCTGTTCATCTACAATTGGTGGCCCGTATGTGTTCATAAATGGACTGTAACTAGTGTGCTAATTGATTTTCATGTTGGCATGTGTTATAAAATAACAGTTGAACCGTGCGTCTTTACGCAGCCGGAGCTGCGCGCTTGGAGCTGCACCGCCTGAAGCGAAATGCTGCATGTTTTTAAGCGTGTTGGTCTGTGATGCTCAGAAAGCTCACAGAGAAGCTGCAATTGAGTCACAAGTCTTTATAAAGCTGAATTGTACGTCTGTATGTGTAACTTAAGCTGGCTTTGAGCTGTGGAAACGCTTCATTCTGTTTAAACTGTGTTCCGGACGCTTCTGGTCCGCTTCGGTTCTGTGGTTCCGACTCGGTTCTGGAGCTTCGAACGAGTTGTTTTAAATAGCTAGAAAGACGTTTTGTCACGGAGCGCCGTTCTCTGTGCAGCTCAGGGGGTTGTTTCGTTACAATTTTTAACAGAAAAAGTGCATTTTGATGGTTTAAAAGACGAAAAAGTGACGAACTATTTTACGCTAATCTAACTTGCTAGCTGGGGAATACGCTTCGTGGTTGGTTGTTTGCTGCTGTGGAAAGCTCTGATTTGCTGAGAAAGGTTGACTGACGTCACCTCCCCTCACCCCTACGCTGCGTCATTGGTTGAGAAAGACCGTGTGTAACGTTCTGATTGGATGAGGGAAGTGTCAATCACGTCGCCCGGAAATGAAGACTCGTTTTCATAGGGAATAAAATCTGCTTTTTAACGCTGGAAAGCGCATTAAAGCTGTGTTCTGAAACGCTGTTTACATTCATTCGAAGCATATTCGCTGAAAGTTCGCCACGTTTGAGTTTAAAGACCGTCATAAAATGATGCTTTTGAACTACGCTAGCGATGCTAAATTTTAAGCTAACAAGCTAATGACCGGGTGGAGGACGTGTCACGTCACTTCCCCCAAGTCGGAAATGAGCTTTACCGTGCTTAAATTCGCTAAATACGGCTGCGATTTTGTTCCACAAAATTCATGTTTCATGATATAAGGTCTGATTGGAAAAATTTTGCCACGTTTGTGTAAAAAATCCGTTCAGAAGTGTTGGTTTTCACCGAAGCAAGCCGATGCTAATTTTAGCTAACAAGCTAACGACCGGACGCCACAGGAAGTTATAGCGCCCCTAGTGGACGACACAAACAGTGCCTGAGTTAAAATTGTTAAGGTTCTGCTGACATCTTGTGGAGAAGACGTGGGATCACAGGTTTTCACTTCGTTTTTAGGTGAAGAGTGACATTAAACGTTTTTATTTTCCAGAAAAGCAATTTTGGAGTTAAAAACTTCCTCAAAGCTGAATATACACTGTTATCTTGCATTCTAAAAGTTATGAAGGTATTTATGCTGAGAGCTTTTACCAAAAAATTTTATTCACTGATAAATCCTTAAAACAGGTCCATAATAAAATTAGAAACTTTTTATAAAACAGATACAGTTACAAATATTCACGGAGTTGAACAGTTTACTCATTTTGCTTGAAGGATAATACACGTTTAATTGCAAAATCACTAAATAAGAGTAAGCTTATCAGGAAAAAGAGATTTTCTGATTTTATTTTACCACCTAAACATTTACATCTACTATTTAATTTCTAAATAGCAGATAATGGCGGACGAAGAGGTAAACACTGACCCCTCACAATCCGAGGATGTGGTCCAGACAGCCTTACACATTTTGACAAATTCAATTCTTGGCAAAACATTGGAGGAATTGCATGACCTTGATGACGATCAAAGACATGAGGAGCTGCAGAGTTTATCAAGAGCAGCTACAGTGAAGGAGGACGCAAAATCAAGCCGCATACGGTTAGCAAAAATCTCTCTGCTTCTGAAGGCGGAATTAGACCGTTTGGTGGTAGAAAAGGGCGTGCTTTTCAACGGATATAAGTCTGAAAAAGAGAGGTGTGACGAATTGATAAGTGAATCTGAGTTGCTGAAACAAAAGATTCAAACTGATAAGGACCTCTCAAAGAGAGAGCTGTCAGAACAGGCTC
>NC_056510.1:8905400-8909588 GCF_014905685.2 Nematolebias whitei | reverse complement strand
TCAAACTGATAAGGACCTCTCAAAGAGAGAGCTGTCAGAACAGGCTCGATCATATGGGGAGAAGATTGCGGATAAGGACCGAGCGTACCAAGACGCGTGTGCAGATAACGGGGAGTTACAAGCACGGTTGCAAACCGCTTTAAGGGAGCTGGCCGATTGCAAGGCAGAAAAGGGGTTAATAACCCGGAGTTGGCTGACTTTACAAGGTGAAAATCAGTCAACAAATGAGCGTCTGGCAGCTTGTGAGGAGAAGTTAGCTACAGCTACAGAATGGATTTCTGTAATGGAGCGAGCTGATCCGAGAATCGAACAGGGTCAGCTACAACCGCCCCAGACAGATGCTGTTGCATCTCCTCCCCTTAGCCCCGTTTCAACACCCCCAACCCGGGGGATAAGGACGGGTCTGCACCCACTTGCACCTCCTCCTCCTGACGCCAGGCAGTCAACTCCACCCCCATCTCAGGTGGGGTTCGACCTGCACCGGTATGCACCTCCTCCTCCTGACGCCAGGCAGTCAACTCCACCCCCATCTCGGAGGGTGGGGACAGACCTGCACCAATATGCACCTCCTCCTACCATCCCTTATCAGCCACCCCCACCCCCACCATGGGCAGTAGGGGCAGGACTTGATCAGTCTGCACCACCAGTCACACAAGTTAGACCGGTGATACAGTCTCCTTCAATGGATGACTTGCAGAAAATCTCAAAATATGTGCAACGCTTCGTTCCCGGCCCTATGGGGTCCGCAGGAACAAAAGCGTATCTCAAAGATCTGGAGTTCAGATTGAGATCTTATCCTAATGCTACGGTAGACGATAAGATAAGTCTGATACGGCTCACTTCAGACAGAGAGGTGTTCACCTTCATCGAGCGTCTACCTGATGCGACGAGGAGGGATTACAACCTTCTGTGTGAAGCTTTGATCAGAGAGTACGACCCCTGCACGGGGCCTGCTGGTTTTCCAGCTGCAGACAAGGTCACGCAGGGCAAGACTGAACATCCAAAAGTTTATTACAAAAGAATCTTCCAAGCCTATTTTGGTAACAGAAATGAGACCGGAATGGAAGAAGATGATGGTTTTAAGTTTGTTTTCAGCAAAAATCTCCACTCTGATTTTAAAAAATCAGTACAAATGATGGCAAATTTCAGAGAAAAATCCATCAGTGAGATTAAACAGTGTGCTGTGAATGTGTTTGAAGCATGTTCTCATGCTAAGACGCCCATAGAAGTGTTTCCTAGTGTAAAGGTTAAACCCCTCCCTCTTGAACTAGAAGGACGACGTGCTTCGCCGCCTCCTCCTAAGAAGAAAGAGAGGAAACAGTCTGTTCAAGCTAACAAACCGCGTACTGAAGGTGCACGCTGGGACAAAAAGGCTCCTCTTTCAGAGGAAGACAGTGATTATCGGAAAACGGGTGAACGCAGGACGCAACGATATGAGAAACCATATCGGCAGGGGCAGTACGTAAAGGAAACCCCGCAAGACGTACCTGACCGTCCCCCACCTCGGACGAAACGAACCGAGGCGAAAAAATCACAAAAGTTCCAAAAGCAAGGCCTTACACCTCTGAGCTCGGAGGAGACAGAGAAACTACGCAGGTTGTTAGAAACTTTGAAACACACTGACACGGGAACCCAACCAGGAGCACTTTGCAGTAATGTAATTCCTATTACATCTGAGGGCGCGTATGACAACATAACAGATGTCGGTGGAACACACCAAGACGTTGCTGTGGTTGCCTCAAACAACCCCTCATCGGAAGAAGGGGGGGTAAACACACACACGAACGATGACGTGTCATCACAGGCTGAACACTCAGAAACAGCTTCTGCTGTGCTGACGGTTCAGGCAAACCAAAATTACACAGATAAGGCTGAACGCGTGAAAAAGCGTCAGAAAAAACCCAAGAGGTTTCTGTGTAACTTTATCAGAAAGGGGGTCGCCAAAAAGGCGTACCTGTCAGTAACACTCGAAGGTGTCCTCACACACGAAGCACTCTTGGACGGTGGGGCAGACATAACAATCATGTCAGCTAAACTGTTCGAGGAGCTGAGGACGGCCGCTGCCGGTGTTAACAGGATAATACCTCTCTCTGAATGTGCTATAGAAATGCAGGGTCTCTCAGAAATGAAAACGACCCTGACAGCTATAGCAATGGTTCACATGCAGATTGGCAATATGACACTGTACCACCCGGTACACGTGACTCATGTTGACTCATTCCCATTTTTGGTTGGCCAGGATTTTATAAATCGCTTCGGCGCGATTATAGATTATGGTGATCAAACAATGTGGACGACAGTGAGCAACCCACTGCCAATCGATACGCCTCCGGAGTGTGACACAAACTGCCCAACAGCAGGTACCGCGGAAGGCGCACAGGACTCCTCAGCCGAGGACACGAGCCCGGTGAGTACTCCTCTGACACCATGTGAAACCAAAGAAACCCGAGTGATCCAAACTCTGACTCAACAAGACAGCCTCCTCTGTGAGCTGGAGCAGTCAGAGTCCACCAAACACTACCTACCGCTGGTAGTTAAGGGTGTAGAGATCCAAGGGTCCCACACCAACGATGCTGTTCTGTCTCTGTGGACAGATAAATCAGCAATTAACCGAGCTTTCTACGAAACCTTGGTTCACAAACACGTTGGTCTAGAACTAATTAAAAAAGCTTTCCGCTTTCCATTAGTTCCCAATAGTTCACAGGTAATGACCGCAGATGGAGTCATTAACCTAAAACTGAACTGGAATCAACGAGAACTGGTTCACCCGT
This sequence comes from Nematolebias whitei, assembly GCF_014905685.2. Taxonomy (NCBI): domain Eukaryota; kingdom Metazoa; phylum Chordata; class Actinopteri; order Cyprinodontiformes; family Rivulidae; genus Nematolebias; species Nematolebias whitei. The sequence continues at coordinate 8,906,817 of NC_056510.1, read as the reverse complement.
TTCTCGTTATCCAAAACTTACCACATGCATCCTACATAGGATCTGACATTTTGGTAAGGTTAGGTGTCCACGTGGACACCATCAACAAGGTGCTGTGGTCCCTGAAACCAGCCACAAAGGATACTCCTGTGCTAGACACAGCGAGCCTTAAGGCTGGGCAGACCATTCCGGAGGCCTGCCAAGTTGCTAGCAACCAAGACACCACAGTACCACCTCAGGTGATAAACCTAATGGTGCGAATCCACATCATAGCTGGACAAGCTATTAGCCATAAACAGGCATACTTTCAACCCTCTCCTGCGTTTTTCAACTTGGGACTGTCCGTGGAAGCCACGAACCAGGTGAGTCTTGACTCCAGAACCACATCTATTGCTGTGTGTAACACTGGCATGGATGAGGTGCTGATCCCAAAAAGGACTATGCTAGGATGGTTGATTTCAGCCGACTTTCATGATTTTGAACTAGGCATTCCATTTCTGGGAGGACTCCCAGATAACCTGGTACCGAGTCAAGAAGCTGGGCCAGTATGGTTCACGGAACCAACACAGGCCATAGCTCTTTTCTCAACCAATGATGTTGACCAAGGACCTCAAACCTATGGTGTTTTACCCATAGACAGGCCCGACGACTCAGAAAGGGATTCGTTAGAGCTCCCTGAGGAGCAAGAACCCTTATCAGTCTCATCACAGATTGATCAGGTGGTCGCACAAGCTGACGCTCTGACATCTGATGAAGAAAGAGACAAACTACGCCATGTTCTTTTGAAATATGAAAAGTCATTTGCAACTGATTCAACAGATTGTGGGTTGACCTCGCTCCACGCAGTGAGAATCCCAACCCCACCCAACGCACCGCCAACATTTGTCAGACAATACAAGATCCCTCTGGCAGCATACCAACCTGTCCAGGAGATCATTGATGACCTTTTGGTAAAAGGTATAATCAGACAATGTAACAGCACCTACTCTGCGCCTCTATGGCCAGTTTTAAAACCAAATGGTAAGTGGAGACTTACCATAGACTACAGGAAGCTAAACAAACAAGTACCCTTATCCAGGTGGCCAATGACTCAGCTCCATCAGGAACTGCCAAAGGTCACCGATGGTAAGTACTTCTCGACCCTCGACGTCGCCTCTGGTTTTTGGACCATCCCTGTGCGCGCCGAGGATCAACACAAACTAGCTTTCACTTTTGGCAGCCGACAATACACCTTTACCAGGTGTCCCTTTGGCTACGCTAACTCACCTGCAGAGTTCAACATCTTTTTGAACAAAGCATGTCCAGACGCCCACGAGCGTGGGACACTGATCTACGTGGACGACATCCTTTTGAGACAGCCGACACTGGACTCTCATTTGGCTGAGATCGACCACGTCCTCAATCAGCTAACGACTGCTGGTGCTAAAATCTCACTGTC
>NC_056510.1:8903858-8905300 GCF_014905685.2 Nematolebias whitei | reverse complement strand
ATTACCCGAGTCCACAGCCATGCGGGAACTCATCCATTCTGGATGACTACCAAACCCAAGTGCAAAGGACTCGACACCCATTCTATGACCAATGGGCGAGACAAGTGCCGGTAAAAACAAAAAATCCCAGAGAATGTAGGGAAAAAAACGAACCAAAGAAGCCTAAATGTCGGGATGCAGCCGTAGGCCTGCACGGCCGCACCCAACATGAAAAACCCATGCAAATGAACAAAATAAATGTTCAGAGCCATTTAGACCTGTATGCTCTTAATAAGTCACGCATGGAGTTGGTAAAAGAATGTAAAAGCAGAAAGCTAGCTGAACTAACATTCGCGACAAACCAAAAGCCGAAGGTAAGAGAGACAGGAACAGAAATGGTCAAAGAAAAATTGTACGACTCAAAGAAGGAAGTGGCCACTAAACAAGAACAGAGAAACAAACGTTTTGATGAATTGAAGGCTAAAAATGATGCCCAAGGATCAAAACAAAACAAGGAAAGGGAATTAAAAACCGTTTTAACAAAGAAGTCCATTTGTGAACGCAGAGAAGCCTCAATAAAACCTAAAACTGAGGCAAAAGGTCAGGAACAAATGTGTGCCAGGCAAAAGAAAAATGCCCAGGTTGTTGCAACTGACAAAGGAAAATTTGTCAAAATACAAACGCTCACATTACCTGTCATCGCGGCCACCACACAAACCGTAAGAACACAATTTCCGCACAATTCCGGTGAAACACCATTTAATTCAAACACCACAGCTTCACAAAGTTCACAAAAGAAAAAAGACACGGCTGCAATCGTTTTAGATACGTCTTACGCCAGAAAGCCAGCTCCTACAACTCATGCACATAGGAAAACAATTAAATTACCACCAGCTTGTGCCACATATAACAATGGAAATTGCTCTACTCTGCCCACCTTCAGCAGCTCAATTTCCAAACACTCTGTTCTTCCACAAATCCAAAATGCTGCAACTAAGGACAGAATCCCAGTACCTCCACCTTGTGCGTCCAGCAACACAAAGTACAGGTACAGAAAACTGACTATTGCAGATACATGTGGAAATCCCTCTCCTCAGCCCACTTCCACCGGCTCTATTTCCAAATACTCTGTTCCTCCACAAATCCAAAATGCTGCAACTAAGTACAGAAGCCCTGTACTTCCGCCTTGTGCACCCAGCAAAATAGATGACAGGTACAGAAAAGTGGCTTTTGCAGATAACAGTGGAAACTCCTCTCATCAGCCCATTTTCATCAATTCAATTTCTAAATACCGTATTCTTCCACAAATAGCAAAGCCAAACAGAAGCGTAAACAGAAATTAAGTAGGTATTCCACCAAACGGAAGGACTACAGGCCAAAAAGGAAACCTACACCTCTGTCTGTCCTTTTACCAGTATGGCTGTTATTCCATAAATGCTAATGACAGAAACCGCGCTCCGTCG
>NC_056510.1:8888024-8903758 GCF_014905685.2 Nematolebias whitei | reverse complement strand
AACTCATCCATTCTGGATGACGACCAAATCCAAGTGCAAAGGACTCGACACCCATTCTATGACCAATGGGCGAGACAAGTGCCGGTAAAAACAAAAAATCCCAGAGAATGTAGGGAAAAAAACGAACCAAAGAAGCCTAAATGTCGGGATGCAGCCGTAGGCCTGCACGGCCGCACCCAACATGAAAAACCCATGCAAATGAACAAAATAAATGCTCAGAGCAATTTAGACCTGTATGCTCTTAATAAGTTACGCAAGGAGCTGGCAAAAGAATGTAAAAGCAGAAAGTTATCTGAATTAACATTCGCGACAAACCAAAAGCCGAAGGTAAGACAGACAGGAACAGAAGTGGTCAAAGCAAAATTGTACGACTCAAAGAAGGAAGTGGCCACTAAACAAGAACAGAGAAACAAATGTTTTGATGAATTGAAGGCTAAAAATGATGCCCAAGGATCAAAACAAAACGAGGAAAGGGAATTAAAAACCGTTTTAACAAAGAAGTCCATTTGTGAACGCAGAGAAGCCTCAATAAAACCTAAAACTGAGGCAAAAGGTCAGGAACAAATGTGTGCCAGGCAAAAGAAAAATGCCCAGGTTGTTGCAACTGACAAAGGAAAATTTGTCAAAATACAAACGCTCACATTACCTGTTATCGGGGCCACCACACAAACCGTAAGAACACAATTTCCGCAAAAGCCGAATGTAAGACAGACAAGAACAGAAACGGTCCAAGCGAAATTGTATGACTCGAAGAAGGAAGTGGCCACTAAACAAGAACAGAGAAACAAACATTTTGCCCAGGTTGTTGCAACTGACAAAGGAAAATTTGTCAAAGTACAAACTCTCACATTACCTGTTATCGCGGCCACCACACAAACCGTAAGAACACAATTTCCGCACAATCCCAGTGAAACACCATTTAATTCAAACGCCACAGTTTCAGAAAGTTCACAAAAGAAAAAAGACACGGCTGCAATCGTTTTAGATACGTCTTACGCTAGTAAGCCAGCTCCTACAACTCATGCACTCAGGAAAACAATTAAATTACCACCAGCTTGTGCCACAAATAACAATGGAAATTGCTCTACTCTGCCCACCTTCAGCAGCTCAATTTCCAAACACTCTGTTCTTCCACAAATCCAAAATGCTGCAACTAAGGACAGAATCCCAGTACCTCCACCTTGTGCGCCCAGCAACACAAAGTACAGGTACAGAAAACTGACTATTGCAGATACATGTGGAAATCCCTCTCCTCAGCCCACTTCCACCGGCTCTATTTCCAAATACTCTGTTCCTCCACAAATCCAAAATGCTGCAACTAAGTACAGAAGCCCTGTACTTCCGCCTTGTGCACCCAGCAAAATAGATGACAGGTACAGAAAAGTGGCTCTTGCAGATAACAGTGGAAACTCCTCTCATCAGCCAATTTTCAACATCTCAATTTCTAAATACTGTATTCTTCCACAAATAGCAAAGCCAAACAGAAGCGTAAACAGAAATTAAGTAGGTATTCCACCAAACTGAAGGACTACAGGCCAAAAAGGAAACCTACACCTCTGTCTGTCCTTTTACCAGAATGGCTGTTATTCCATAAATGCTAATGACAGAAACCGCGCTCCGTCGTTCAGTGCCACGCAAAAAGACGAATAATCTCACATCTTCAACCATGTGCTCCATAGGTACCCCTGTGTGAACAATTGGTCAGTGAGATGATTCCAAAAAACACACGAAACATCCACAATACGACATGAATTACTATCACACCGCACGAAAAAATAAAACGCTGTCAGGGTTTACTCCAGGTACTCTGGTTTTCCCCCCATTGCAAAAAAAAATAAAATAATCCATCCATCAATGTATGTTTGTTGTGTTTGTGTGAGTTGTGCCTGCAATTTGTTGAGTGAATGAATGTTTGAACGGAAAAACTGCAGCAGCATAGTGGTGGTTCAAACTGTCACCTAAAGTCACCCGTGTGCAGTTTGAATTCTTTCCCATGCCTGCGAGGATTTTCTCCAGGAAATCTGGTTCCCTCCCACTCCAACAGCCTCAAAACACCCAAGCTAGCTTGACTAAAACTGCAAGCTTGACATCAAGGTCTCACATCTTCAACCAAGTGCTCCATAGGTATTCCTGTGTGAACAATTGGTCAGCGAGATGATTCCAAAAAATGCATGAAACATCCACAACACCACACATTAATTACTATCGCACAGCACGAAGAATAAAATGCTGTCAGGGTTTACTCCAGGTGCTCTGGTTTCCTCCCATTGCAAAAAATATATATAATTAATGTATGAACAAATTTACGTTTGTTGTGTTTGTGTGAATTGTCCGTACAATTTGCTGAGTGGCACGGTGGCGCAACTGGTAGAGCTGCTGCCTCTTAGCGAGTAGGTTACCCTGGTTCAAATCCCGGTCCGGAGGCCTCTGGGTGCAGTTTGCATGTTCTCTTTGTGCATCCTTGTGTTTTCTCCAAGTACTCCGGTTTCATCCCACGGACCAAAAACATGTATGTTAGGCTGACTAGGAACTCTAAATTGTCCCTAGGTGTGAGTGAGAGAGTGAATGGTTGTTTGTCTTGTTTGTCTCTATGTAGCCCTGTGATGGACTCGAGACCTGTCCAGGGTGTACCCCTCGCACAGTGGTGGCTGGACATGGGCACAAGCGACCCCCGTGACCCAAAAAGGAAGAAGCGGGTAAAGATAATGAATGAATGAATGAATGAATGAATGGATGAATGGATGAATGGATGGATGGATGGATGGATGGATGGATGGATGGATGAATGGATGGATGGATGGATGGATGGATGGAAGTTGCTGTGGATTAATGTTTGAATTTAAAAAATGCAGCGGCATAGTGGTGTTTAAGCCAGCCACTAGAGAGCACAAGCCAGTGTATCTCTTGTGCCGGTTCCAAGCCCGGGTAAATGGTGAGGGTTGTCAGGAAGGGCGTCTGATGTAAAACACTTTTGCCAAAACTAAAATGCGAGTTCATCAAAGCAAAACCATACCGGATCGGTCGAGGCCCGGGTTAACGACGACCTCCACTGGTGCTGTTGACAAACAGGGCGCCGGCGGAAATTGTGCTACTGTTAGTCGAAGACCACGAGGAGGGAAACATGTTAGTTGGAGTGAGGACAGAGGATGCAGAGGACAGAGTGAGATGGAGAAGGATGACTCACTGTGGCGACCCCTAAAGAGGGAAAAGCCGAAAAAGAAGCAGCAGCATAGTTGTGGTTCAAGTGAGTGTTTATTTTATTTATTTAAGTAACTTTCATTTGTTTTTATAATTATTGGAATTAATGGCTCTATATATTTTTTTTGTGTTGTGAAATATGAAATTGTTATGTGTTCTGCCCAAAACAATTAGGGGCTCGTGTGTTAGAGCCTTTTTATGTTGTTGGTGTTATTTCATTTGTTAAACACTAGAGAGAGGAATATGCTACCTGTCATTGTCTCCACACCCATAAAAGCCAGGTGCAAAGGTACGCACTAGAGGATGACATTTTTTCGGGAGTACCGCGGGTCATGTGATTCTGGCTGGATTCCGTCCGGATTCTGGCGGGACCGGAGTCAACCTCATTATAACTCATGTGACCGGGACGTGACCGGACTGAAAGCTAACGGGAGCAGACAGGAGCGGGAACCGACCATTAACCGAAAATCGAGAGGGCAGATAAATCACTCACCCTCTTAGCGGATGTTAAAGCCAGCAACAGGGCTGTTTTAAGAGACAAGAAATTAATTGGGACCTGATCCAGAGGCTCAAATGGAGCTTTGATCAGGGCTCGCAGGACCAACGTTAAAACCCACTGTGGAGCCAGTGGATGAAACAGACCTACGTCTCTGTACACCTTTTAGAAAACACTTCATCTGCGGATGATTAAAACCTGTTCTGTCTCCGAACCCTTCGTGGCGCACGTTTTAATCATGCTGGACGCCAAATTTCTGTCCATCAGCTGTTGTAGAAAGGACAGCATGCCACCTAGTGGACATGAGATGACCTCTACACCTTTCTCTGTACACCAGCGCTGAAAAACTGTCCACTTTGATGTGTACAGCGCTGTGGTAGATGCAGCACGTGAATCCTGGATTGTGCGCACTACATCCTGTGGGAGACCCATCCTCTCTAAGCGGATCCGCTCAGCGGCCAGACCCACAGGTGCTGGCCTATTTCTGGGTAACCCCTGATCGCTCCTCCTGCCTGGAGGAGAGCATCCTCCCTCCATGGCAGTTTCTACAGGTGCCCCGACAGCAGGCGTTGCAGGACTGGGAACCATGGTGCCTTCACGCGCTCGGGGGCCACCAGGAGAGCTGTCAATCCCTCCTCCTGAACTCGGTTCAGGAACCGTAAAATCAGAGGAGGTGGAGGAAACGCATACAGAAGCGTTTTGGGCCATGGGCTGTGGGCAAACGCATCCAACCCCAGCGGTGGTTCGTCTCGCGGGCTCAGAGAAAACCATAGTTGACACTGAGCGTTCTCTCGTGTTGCAAACAGGTCCACAGCTGCTTTGCTACATTTCTGCCATGTCTGAGTCATCAGGTCTGGATGGAGAGTCCAGTCCCCGTGATGTGGACTGCCCCTGGACATCACATCTGCCCCTTTGTTCACAACACCAGGGATGTAAACTGCTCTGATGGAGAACAGATTTTGGTGAGCCCAACACAGTAGCTTTCGCACAATGTGTAACATCTGGGCTGAGCGCACACCCCCCTGCCGGTTTATAAAAGCAGCAGTCACCTTGTTGTCTGTGTGAATCAAAACGTGTTGATTCTGTAGCACAGGAGCAAAGTGTTGAATCACGTTCAGTACCGTGCAACACTCCAAAACATTTATGTGGGCTGATGTGTGATGGGGCCACAGCGCCCCTACTGCTTGAGGTAGGCATGTCCCCCCCCCAACTTGACAGCAACGCGTCCGTGAAGACTGGCACGTGTGACGTGGGTCTGCTGACGGAGGCTCCCTCCGACAGAACCAGGGTGTTTCCCCAGTGTCGGAGGTCTGCTCTCACGGAGGGAGGAACAGTGACCATCCGTCTCTTTTGTTTTTCTGGATCCACACGCAGACGCGCAAACCACCTCTGGAGGCGTCTCATGTGTAATAAACCCAGTGGGACAACTGTGTGAGCTGATGACATCATTCCTAACAGCTTCATGATGGAAAGCAGCTGTTACCACTCTGCCAGGTCTTACGAGACGGAGCTGGTCTTTTAAAGTGTCGATTCTCGTTTGTGATAAACGAGCCCTCATGGTGGTTGAGTTAGCTCCACTCCCAGATAAACAATTGACTGGGCCAGGAAAATTGAGTTTTTCTTCCAATTTATGGTGAAGCCCAGATTTAACAGGTGTGATGTCAACACCTGAGCCTGCATCACTGCTTCCTGTCTAGAGCGTGACAGCAGCAGCAGGTCATCCAGGTAAAACAAAACTCTCATCCCTGCTCTGTGTAACGGATGCAAGGCTGTCTCCACACACTTTGAGAACGTACGAGGCACGAGAGGATAACCGAACGGCAGCATGTTGTACTGATACTTCGTCCCTTGAAAGGAGAAACGCAGGAATTTTCTGTGTTTTGGGATGATAGGTATATGAAAATAAGCATCTTTCAGGTCGACGGAAAACAAACCAGTCGTTTCTCTGGATGTTGTCCAACAGCTGTCTGGTTGTCAACATGTGAAATGGTTTGTCCATGATCACCTTGTTGAAAGCTGACAGATCCAAAATCGGTCTCATCCCTCCGGTCCGTTTGGTAACCAGGAAGTAACGTGAGTAAAACCCTGTGTTTTTCTCTCTGTTGAGAACTCTGGAGATTACTTATTTTATCAGAAGCTCTTGGATTTCTGCATTTAGGGATGAGATTTGGTCTGGTGATGACAGGACCGTCTCTAAAATTCCTCCGAACGGAAGGGGTCGGGTTGCAAATTGCAACGTGAAACCTTTGCATTACACCCTGGCCATCCATCTGTCTGGCAAGCATGTTTTTAGCCACTCCGCATAACGTTCGTGGAGTGGACGTGCGTTTAAGTGATGTGTCATGTTTTGTATGGATGTCATCCAGTCCACCGCCTCGACCGCCGTCATGTGTCGCGGGAATGTTTTCCGTGTGACCCAAGGTGAGGCTTCCTCGAAAGGGCTCTGAACGCGCCCGTGTGCTGGGTTCGGACCGCGGACCAACCTTCATGTCTAGGTGGGCCGGTGTGTGCTGAGGCGAAGCGTGGCAGCTGATGACGCCGTTGGGCTGCGCGTTTGACGCCACTGCGGTGAAAATGCGTGTCGCTCCTGCCGCGTGCGGTGTCCTGCGCTGTGTTCGCTTTGAGATCTCGCATCTATGCCGCCATGAGCGGGCAAGCGCTGCGAAGCTGTGAGTGCTACTTCATCTACGCCGTGCCGTTTGAGTGAAGACTGAGAGCCCCGCGGGAGCACACGTTTTCTCTGGTGGGACGCGCGCCGCTCTCGCTGGAAGCGAGACTCGTCACTGGGTTCACTCAGCTGTCTCACGCTTATGCTGCCGTGAGCGGCCGAGCGCTGAGACGCGGTGGATGAAGGCTGCGTGTGCCGCGGCGGCACGCGTTTGCTTCGATGCGGCGTGTGTTGCTCTCACTGAGAGCGAAGGTCCTCCACCGACCCGACCTGCGGTCCCACATTTATGCCAATGTGGGTCGGTGAACGCCGGGGAGCTGCATGTGTACCATCATCAACGCAACGCCGTTTGGGTTAAGGCTGTTTGCGTCGCGTGAGTGCGCATTTGACACAGCTTGGGTGAGGATCGTGCAGCTCGGGTTGACAACGAGTTATTTCGCTTACCATTGTGAGGTGTGAGCGTCTCGTCATGTCTTGGAGCAACGGTGAGTTTAAAAAACCCTTATTAAAGACACCGTCTCGTTATGTGTGGAGGGTGTGTGCGCAGCCGCTGTGAGTCCATCCGAGCTTACATACTGGCTAGAAACAGACACTTGATCATTGAATGATGTTTTATTCAACATTTGTGTCATATTTACACACACACTCTGCAGACCATCATTCTGAATCTTTTCCCCCATGAGCTCTGGGATTCGTTGGCCCAGGGCGCCGTCTGCTGGGGGTCTCTGGGAAAAACGTTGGACACTCTGTTGCCGGGATGAAGAGGGCTGGATGGGCTGAAGCTCAGCGAGACGGCCGTGGAACCATCTTGCCACCGGCTCATTTCGTGTGGAGGGTGTGAGAGAGAGCCACTGTCAGATCATCTGAGCTGACAAACTGTCTAAAAATGGACACTTTCATCATTAAATGATGTTTTACTCCAAACTCGTGTCACCTACACACATTCTCTGCCACAACCGTCAATTGCTCTGGCATTTGTTGTCCTAGAGCGCCATCTATTGGCGGTCTCAGGGAAACGCTGAAAAACTCTGTCCTCCAGCTGCGATGCGGGCTGGCAGACAGCAAAGAGGCGCACTGGTTGGGGGTGACGTCAGCTGCTCTGCAGACGGAGCGTTGTCTACTCCCACCTCTGAACATGTACGCCAACAGCGTAACGTGTTGTTCACTGTGGCCGTCTGGAACGCATGCTGGTGAGCTCAGTCGAAGATTGGTGTCACCGTCTGGATTACGCTAACCTGAGACGCGGGACGCTAGTCCACCTGGACATCTTGCTCCGATGAAGCCTCCATCAGGCTCGGCTCCAGGGGGCACTGAGGGAAAAAAACGCTCGGTGAAAACCCCTCTGCTCTGGTGATGGGTGTGGGAACCGGGCCCCCAATCTACCAGGAAAACCGGCTGTGGCCTCGTCCCGTAGGACGCCCTGTTGGGAAAAACGAGGCCAGATGGGGTCAGGACGGTGAGACGGAAAAGGAGCCTAGAAAAAGAACCCTCCCGCCGGATCATCCGAACTGGCAGGAAAAGGTGCGGGACGTAAAAAAGGTCCCTTCATGTCAGCCACTCCTGGGTTATGCGGGCAACCCCAGAGGGTGCCGTCGGCCGGGAGTGGTGTGATCGCCGATGCGAAACAAGGTGGGATGAGGTGAGCATTCGCTCAGCCCCCCTCCACCGACACTACACTCTCCAGGAGGGAATGAGCCGCGGGGGGCCGCTGCTGACGCTGCCTGTCCTGGAGGAACCATCCGATTCGCTCCGGGGGTCGGCGATAAGAGGAAAATTACAAGATGGCGTTGTCCAGTGTGTAGCGACCTGTAACTGAGAAATACTCCTCGGCGCTTACCTTGAAACAAGACTGCTCGTCAGCTTCTCCTCGGGGAGGAGAGCTCACCGGGACGACCAGAGGTCGACGTGACGGGTCAAGCATTCTTAACAAAGGTTGGTCATCTACACGACTTTCCTTCTTCATTCTTCTGACAGTGCTATTAGCTCACTGAAGAAAAATGGGAGCCGATTTCCCGCTCTTAACATAATTTATACGAACCGGGTGGGGCCCACACAGCAGGTGGGCGTGGACACAATTTTTTCAGTGTAATGCTCCGCATATCGGGATAACCCATCAGCGACAGCCTTAAAGGGCGAAGCTTATACGAAATAGAACTGTTAAACAGCTTTGGATTCAAAGACGCTTGTCACACACTTCAAAAGGGCAGGTAAGATACATAAAATCTTGTAATCTCTGCCTGGTGAGGCTGCTTCAATAATTATAAAATATGATAAGTGAAATAAAGAAAAATTGAGCTACTGTAATTTATAATTGCAAAGGTCACATTTTTTTTACTTTGTTTCAATTGTAAATATCTTGTTTTTGATAAAATATTTTTTCCCAAAAGAAAGGCCAACAAATTGTAATTTGTAGTCACTGTAACCCAATTTTGACTTGTGCACTGTCTTCTTTCAATTTTAGGTTACACAAGGCTCTGGACTGGACAAGCTGTGGAGAGATGAGGTAGAACACCAGACCTGCAATGCTCCAGTCTGTAAATGATGCTCTGAAGTCTGGTAAACTGCACGACATCATGCTTCACCGAAACAAGCTCGTACCTCAACCACATAGACTGAACTTCTTGAGGACGTCGTCCAATGTATAACAATGCCTTTAAACATTTTTATTTGTTGAGTTCTCTGCTTGGTACATTATTTTTTCTTTTTTTGTTTTTGTTTGTTTAAACAATTTAAAACGTTGGTTACATACTGTAACCCCAGATTCTATGAATATAGGCTTCGCCCTTTAAGGCTGTCGCTTAGTGGGCTTTATCCTGTTATGCGAAGCATTACACTGAAAAGTTTAGTCCACGCCCACCTGCTCTGTGGGCCCCACCCGGTCCGTATAAGTTACGTTAAGAGCGGGTAATCGGTTCCCAAAATAGCTTTTTTCTTCAGCCATTTAGGAGCCAGTGAGGCCCAACGCTTAAAGGGCTATGCCTATATTCATAGAATCTGGGGTTACAGTACGTAACCAACGTTCTATTTCATATAGGCTTCGCCCTTTAAGGCTGTCGCTTAGTGGGTTAAGGGTGAAGCGGATGTGGTCCTCGCCTCACTGGGTCCATTCGAACACCGTATGAAGCAGCAGCTTGCTCCAAAATAACGTCTTGTCACTCAGCTCCCCAGGTACGTAATTACACATTGCGTAATTATGTGTACCATGCAAAGACGCATGCTGTGTAGTTATGCGTTCTGAATGCATCAACGCCCCGGAAACTTTCAACGGGAAGGGAAAATGTTGAAAAAGGGGGGCCATGAACCAAATGATTCACGGCTGAACAGTATGAACAGATTAATAATAACAAGTGAACTGATTATTAATCAATTGAACTGATTGGTAACAATAGTCATGAACTGATTAGTGACAATAGAACCAAACAACAGTCATAACTTGTGACTGATAACATCTCACACTGTAATTCATGCAGTCAGATGTGAGTTTAAACGGGGTTCCATGAACACCAATATTCATTCTGTTAGAACATTAAGGACGGAATGTGTCATGGAACGAACCGTCACATCACGTAAATAGAAACGAGTAAATGAGCAGGGTGTTGACCATGCGGCCGCAGTGCAAATGTCCTGCATTGTCATACCATTATGCAAAGCAGTCGAGGATGCAATACCCCTGGTCGAGCGTACCCTGAGATTGACAGGAGGCTCTAAATCTGATGCTCTGTAGGCTTCAGAAATGGCCTCACACAGCCAGTGTGACAGGCGCTGGGTGGATAACGGGCGACCTGCAGATGCATCTCTATAATGCACAAACAAATATTGAGTTTGATGCATTGCAGCTGTGCGCGCTATGTAACACGTCAACGTCGCATAGGACAGAGAAGATGGAAAGATGTTTCTTCTTCTGATTTGTGGGGAGGAGGGAAGAATCCCTCCAACAATATCGTTCTTGATTTAAAGATCTTGTGATGTTTTTTGGCATAAAAGCTGGATTTGGTCTTAAATCAGCTGAGCTGCCGTCAGCCTGAATTCTGAGACATGACGGCGCGACAGAGAGGGCAGAAAAATCCCTCACCCTCTTAGAGGATGTTAAAGCCAGCAGCAGGGCTGTTTAAAGAGACAATAATTTAATTGGAACCTGATCCAGAGGCTCAAATGGAGCTTGATCAGGGCCCGCAGGACCAGCGTTAAATCCCACTGTGGAGCAAGTGGGCGTAAAATAGGCCTGCGTCTTTGAACACTTTTTGAAAAAACGCTTCATCAGCATGACAGCAGCAGCAGGTCGTCCAGGTAAAACAAAACTCTCATCCCTGCTCTGTGTAACGGTTGCAGGGCCATCTCCACACATTTTGAGAACGTCGAGGCACGAGGGAATACCCGAACGGCAGCCTGTTGAACTGATACTTCATCCCTTGAAAGGAGAAGCAAAGAAATTTTCTGTGTTTTGGAATGATCGGTATGTGGAAGTAGGCGTCTTTCAGGTTGACGGAAAAAAAACCAGTCATTTCTCTGGATGTTGTCCAACAGTTGTTTGGTTGTCAACATGTGAAAACTGACAAATCCAAAATGGGTCTCATTCCTCCGTTCCGTTTGGGAACCAGGAAGTAATGTGAGTAAAACCCTGTGTTTTCTTCTCCGTCGGGAACCCTGGAGATCACCTCTTACCAGAAGTTCTTGGACTTCTGCATTTAGGAATGAGATTTGGTCTGGTGATGTCAGGATCGTCTCTAAAATTCCTCAGAACAGATGGGGTCGGGTTGCAAATAGCAACGTGTAGCCCCTGCTTAACAACCTGATCATCCATCTGTCTGGCGAACATGTTTTAGCCACTCCGGGTAACGTTCGTGGAGTGGGCGCGCGTTTAGGTGATGTGACATGTTTGTACAGATATCATCCAGTCCACCGCCTCGACCGCTGTCATGCACCGCGGGAGTGTGATCCGTGTGACCCAAGGCGAAGCTTCTTTGTAAAGGGCTCTGAACACGCCTGTGTGTTGCGTTCGGACCGCGGGTCCACCTTCATGTCTAAGTGGACCGGCGTGTGTTGAGGAGAGGTGTGTGACAACTGATGACGCCGCAGGGACGTGCGTTTGACGCCACTGCGGTGAAGCACGTGTCGCTCCTGCCGCGAGCTGGGTCCTACGCTGGGCTCGCTTCGCGATCTTGCATCTATGCTGACATGAGCGGGCGATCGCTGAGAAGCGGTGAGCGCGACTTCATCCACGCCGTGCCGTTTGAGTGAAGGCTGTGAGCCCCGCGGGAGCACGTGTTTTCTTGGTGGGATGCGCGCTGCTCTCGCTGGGAACGAGGTTCGTCACTGGGTTCGTTCAGCTGTCTCACACTTATGCTGCCGTGAGCGGCCGAGCGCTGAGAAGCGATGAGTGAAGGCTGCCCGCGCCACGGAGGCACGCACTTGCTTCGGTGCGTGTCGCTCTCGCTGGGAGCGAGGTCCCTCACCGGACCCATCCTGCGGTCTCACATTTATGCCGATGTGAGCCGGTGAATGCCAGGGACCTATGTGTGCACCTTCATCAATGCGGCACCGTTTGGGTGAAGCCTGTTAGTGAGGATTGTGCAGCTCAGGCTGAAAACGAGTTATTTCGCTTACCACTGTTGTGTCATGCGAGCGTCTCGTCTCGTTTTGGAGCAACGGTGATTTGAAAACCCTTTATTTAAGGACACCGGCTCGTTTGTGTGGAGGATGTGTGCGCAGCCGCTGTGAGTTCATCCGAGCTTACAGACTGGCTAATAACAGGTACTTAATCATTGAATGGTGTTCATGCCTTTCAACACGTGTCATTTTACACACACCTTCAGCAGACCGTCATTTCTTGAATCTTTTCCCCTGTGAGCTCTGGTCTCTGACGGGCGGGGCTGCGGTGAGGCTCAGCGACACAACGCTGTTGCGGCCGTGGAACGTCGTTTGTCACCGGCTCATTTCGTGTGGAGGATGTGTGAAGGAGCCGCTGTCAGGTCATCCGAGCTGACAGACTGGCTAAAAATAGACACTTTCGTCATTAAACGATGTTTTATTCCAATAACTCGTGTCACCTTCACACACATCCTCTGCGAACCATCATTTGCTCTGTGGTTTGTTGTCCTAGGGCGCCATCTGTTGGCGGTCTCAGGGAAACGCTGAAACTCCGGGTGCCGGGGATGTCTGACGGGCGGGGCTGGCGAAGCAGTTAGACGCTGTACAGCCGTGGAACATCTTGAAAAGGTCCCGAACAGCATGTCCACGTTGATGGGGGCCCTCCAACAAAAAGGCTTTCTGCAACTCCTCCAAGAGGAAAGGTGGAGTGATGGGCCAGGTGGACCTCTGGAAACCCTCGTCCTCTGGCTGCGATGCGAGACCGGCAGACGGCAAAAGAGGCGCACAGGTTGAGGATGACGTCAGCTGCCTTTTTTTTTTTTTTTTTGCAGAGGGAGCGTTATGCCTCCTCCAGCCTCCTGCACGTTGTACGCCAACAGCGTAACGTGCTGTTCGCTGCGGCCGCCTGGAACGCACGCTGTTGAGCTCAGTTGGAGAGCGACGTCACCATCTGGTTATGCTTATCCGGAGGCGCGGGACGCTGGTCCAACCTGGACATCTTGCTCCGAAAAGGCCTCCGTCAATGCTTGGCTCCCAGGGGCACTGAGGGAATTTTTGCTCAATGAAAACCCCTCCGCTCTGGTAATGGGCGTGGATGTGGGAACCGGCGCCCTACTCTACCAGGGACCGGCTGCAGCCTCGTCCCAGTAGGACGTCCTGCTGTGAAAACCGAGGCCAGATGGGATCAGGAAGGCGAGCCGGAATGGAGCCCAGAGTACCTTCCCGCTAGATCATCCGAGCTGGCGGAGAAGGCGAGGGACGGAAAAAAGTCCCTTCATGTCAGCTGCCTCCTGGATTAAGCCGGGCAACTTCAGAGGAGGGTGCCGGTGGCTGGGAGCGGTGTGGTTGCCGATGCGAAACAAGGTGGGGTGGGGTGAGCATTCGCTCAGCCCCCCTCCACCGACACTACGCTCTCCAGGAGGGAATGAGCAGCGGGGGCTGCTACTAACATCACCTGTCCCGGAGGAACCATCCGATTCGCTCCGAGGGTCGGCGTTAAGAGGAAAATTACAAGATGGCATTGTCCAGCGTGTAGCGACCTGCCACTGAGAAATACTCCTCGGCGCTTACCTTGAAACAAGACTGCTCGTCTGTTTCTCCTTGGGGAGGAGAACTCACCGGGACGACAGGAAGTTGACGTGACGGGCCAGGCAGTCTTAACAAAGGTTGGTCATCTACACAACTTTCATTCTTCGTTCTTCTGACAGTGCTATTAGCTCGCTGAAGAAAAATGGGAGCCGATTACCCGCTCTTAACGTAACTTATACGGACCGGGTGGGGCCCACACAGCAGGTGGGCGTGGACTAAACTTTTCAGTGTAATGCTTCGCAAAACGGGATAAAACCCACTAAGCGACAGCCTTAAAGGGCGAAGCCTATATGAAATAGAACATGACAGTAATGTCACTGTTTAAAGGAAAGAATTGTTCAATAAATTTGTAAAATGCAACTTGTTATGTTTGGGTTCTTTCATCTAAGGTAGACATGGTGTGACCCGTGTACTGGTTTTGATTTTTTGTTTTTACTGTAACTGACCTTCAAAAGAGTTAGAAACAGGGACTCAACAGCTGATCCTCCGTAGAAAAATTATAGGGACTACAGGCCATGTATTATTTGGTTTATGATATTTAGTGAAGGTTTTTGTTTGGATTAAGGAAATAAATGTCTCTATTTCACCACAGATGAACTGTTCCTGTTGCCATATCTTTTGAAATAAAACTGCAGAACACAAAGTAATTTAAACTGGAATGGGTAGAAGATCAAATCAAATTCAATGTATTTCCTAAAAATTAAATGAGGATAAAAAAAATAAAAAACAGGAGCAGGACAGGAGCAGGAGTCATGTTACCAGGAGTGGGACAGGACAGGATTATTTTTTTTACTCTGGATCAGGATTGGGACAGGACAGGATTTTTTTCTGTGGGACCAGGACAGGACAGGAGTGAAAATCCACTCCTGTGTCATCCTCTAGTGCACACGGCTGATGAGACAGGACAGAGGCAAACAGTTTTTTGACCGTGTAGCATGTAAAGTGTAAGTTGTGTTAGAAAGTTAATGGAAGTGCAAGAAGTGTGATTGGAACATTTTTGCATCATCTATGAAATATGGAAACTTGAAATGGAGGCAAGTAATGCATGGACTTTGTAAAAATACAGAAAATAAATGACACTTTGTTTTACAAAAGGAACTGATTAAAGAACACTTATTGGGCACGCGTCAAGACAGCTGTCAACTCATCACCTGTGGTGATCGAGCCACAAAGGAAAAGTTTGGTCCCCACAACAATCATCAACATCAATAAGGACCCCCACCAGTATGAATACCATATCCTCTGTGGTCCACACTGCTCTCACCCACCTGGAGCAGGACTCCTACATCCATATGCTATTTGCAGACTTCACATCTTCCTTCCCCAAACCCTGATGGACAAACTACTCACACTAGGGCTAAGCCCCTCCATGGGTCCTAGACTTGTTAAAAAACAGACCTCAGTCTATGAGGATCCACAACTTCTCCTCCACCATAACCCTCAGCACTGGCTCTCCTCAGGGATGTGTGCTGAGCCCTCTCCTGTTCACTCTGCTCACGTATGACTGTGCACCGACCCATCCAGGCTGTCACATTGTAAAGTTTGCAGATGATACAGCGGTGGTGGGATCCATCACAAACAACAATGAGTCCAACTACAGGTAAGAGGTGGAACATCTGGAGAGCTGGTGCAGGAAGAACAACCTTCACATCAATGTGAAGAAGACGAAGGAAATGGTTGTGGACTTCAGAAGGAACAACCCCCCACCCCCCTCGGAATATAGGAGGATCTGTGGTGGAAGTGGTCTCCAGCTAAAAGTACTTGGATGTGCACCTGAATGACAACCTCAGCTGGGGCAACAACACTACCAGCCTGATCAAGAAAGCTCATCAGAGACTCTACTTCCTCAGGCAGCTGAGGTGAGCTGGACTGGGAAGCTCAGTCCTCACCTCCTTCTACAGGTGTGCAGTGGAGAGCATCCTGTGCTCCAGCACCAATGTGTGGCATGGAGGCTGCACAGCTGCAGAAACGAGAGTGGTGAAGGCTGCACAGAAGTCTGTTGGAGTCAGCCTCTCCACCATCACAGACATTTACACCTCCAGATGTAGGAAGACAGCAACATGAAGGACCCCACTCACCCAGCACACACTTTTTTGCCCAGCTCCCTCGGGAAGGAGGTTGAGGAGCATTAAGTGTAGAACCACTAGATTGAGGAACAGCTTCTACCCTGAGGCTGTTAGACTCATGAATCTCTAA
>NC_056510.1:8878597-8887924 GCF_014905685.2 Nematolebias whitei | reverse complement strand
AGATTTAGTTTATTTTAAATATTTAACTTTGTTACAATTTTCTTTTTTTTTGTTTAAGTTCAAATTCTGGCGGTTTGTGTTCCTTGGTGGAATGCTAGGCCTTTATTTGTACAATGCGTTGCTATGGAGACGGAATGTTTACCATCAGTGCAGGTTATCATGGAAACGTCTTTAGTTTCTCAATCAAACTCTTTCTAATCCCATAACTTTTGTTATTACACATCCACATTACAGGTATACATCCAAACATCAGCCTTTTTCTTTTCTTTCACCCTGTGTGTGTCAGCGCTGTGGGATCTACAGTTTTCTCGCAGACCCATTCAGAATCTGGAGGGTACACATCCCTGCGTGAGTGGATCTCCGGCTGTATTTTTGACATTGTGGCTCTTCTGAAATGGCAGAGGAGGCTTGATGAATTGCAGTTTGTAGCCTTGAACTACAGTTCCCATAAACTATTGCTGTGGCGTGCATGTGTGCCATCCTCCAGCATGTCTCCCCTTCATGTTTGAGGTTTATTCAATTAAACCTGGGCAGAATTTGACTTTCATTTCTGCACGTTGTGGCAAAAACGCACAAACAGCAGGGGAATGAGAAACGTGTGTGCGATATGTTCACAATGATGCATGTTAGACTGCAGGTTCTTTTCAACGCTGAAGCAGACATGAGGAGCTCTCATTTTTTCACTGTGGGTGGAGAGGCTCAAAGTCTGAAGACTTCAGCTGCAGAGCTTGGCTGCCTGCTGCTCCTTCTCCCTCGGCTGATGAGGATTTTTATGTATGCAACTTATACTTTTTGTACAATGATTGCTTGGTTGGGGCAGCACGGTGGCGCAACTGGTAGAGCTGCTGCCTCTCAGCGAGCAGGTCCTTGGTTCAAACCCCGGTCCAGAGGCCTTTCTGGGTGGAGTTTGCATGTTCTCTCCGTGCATGCGTGGGTTTTCTCCGGGTGCTCCGGTTTCCTCCCACAGACCAAAAACATGCACGTTAGGCTGATTGGTAACTCTAAATTGTCCCTAGGTGTGAGTGAGAGAGTGAAAGGTTGTTTGTCTCGATTGTCTCTATGTGGCCCTGTGATGGACTTGCGACCCGTCCAGGGTGTACCCCGCCCCTCACACAGTGATTGCTGGACATGGGCACCAAGCGACCCCCGTGACCCAAAATGGAATAAGCGGGTAAAGATAATGAATGGATGGATGGATTGCTTGTTTGAGGTTGTGTTTTTTATGTGTTTCTGTCTAATAAGTTGCCATGGCAACCACTTTTTTAATTATCTGTACATCCGTTTTCTTTTTATTTCAAACTGAAAACACAATTATTATTTGTATTAACCTTTATTTAACCAGGCAAATCCCACTGAGATCACAGATCTCTTTTGCAACTGAGGCCTGGGTCTGAAGGCAGCCTAACATGCATGTTTTTGGTCTGTGGGAGGAAACCGGAGTACCTGGAGAAAACCCACGCAAGCACGAGAAGAACATGCAAACTCCACACATAAAGACCCCAGGTCCAACTGGGGATTGAATCCAGGACCTTCTTGCTGTGAGGCAACAGCAACTGTGCTAACCACTGAGCCATCGTGCTTCAATAATAATTTTTAAAAAAAAAACAACAACTGTAATATCCTTTATTTTTACTTATTTTTGTATTGCGAGGGTCACTGGTGCCCATATCCAGCCATCACTGAACTAGAGGTGGGGGACACCCTGGACAGGTCTCCAGTCCATCACAGGGACACATAGAGACAAGACAAACAACAATTCAGAGACTCAGAGAGAGTCAGTTTCTTTATTTGTCATTCGCACCACATGTGGTGCATGTGGTGGAATGAAATTGTGTAGACAGGGTCCCAGTTACAACAATAAAATGTAAAAGAAAAAGTAATAAGATCTAAGATATGAACTAAGAAAGACATTAACTAAAAATACACTAAGCACTAATAGCATAAAAACAATACGCTGAACAGCAGCACAAACATGAGTGTGAGCAGATGAGCATGAATGAACACAGCAACATGAAACAGATCAGCAGCAACATGATGTGAATTTTTTTTCACAGTGATTGTTCTGGTTAGAGATTCATGAGTCTAACAGCCTCAGGGTAGAAGCTGTTCCTCATTCTAGTGGTTCTACACTTAATGCTCCTCAACCTCCTTCCCAAGGGGAGCAGGGCAAAAAAGTGTGTGCTGGGTGAGTGGGGTCCTTCATGTTGCCGTCTTCCTACATCTGGAGGTGTAAATGTCTGCGATGGTGGAGAGGCTGACTCCAACAGACTTCTGTGCAGCCTTCACCACTCTCGTTTCTGCAGCTGTGCAGCCTCCATGCCACACGTTGATGCTGGAGCACAGGATGCTCTCCACTGCACACCTGTAGAAGGAGGTGAGGACTGAGCTTCCCAGTCCAGCTCACCTCAGCTGCCTGAGGAAGTAGAGTCTCTGATGAGCTTTCTTGATCAGGCTGGTAGTGTTATTGCCCCAGCTGAGGTTGTCATTCAGGTGCACATCCAAGTACTTGTAGCTGGAGACCACTTCCACCACAGATCCTCCTATATTCAGAGGGGGGTGGGGGGGTTGTTCCTTCTGAAGTCCACAACCATTTCCTTCGTCTTCTTCACATTGATGTGAAGGTTGTTCTTCCTGCACCAGCTCTCCAGATGTTCCACCTCTTGCCTGTAGATGGGCTCATTGTTGTTTGTGATGGATCCCACCACCGCTGTATCATCTGCAAACTTTACAATGTGACAGCCTGGATGGGTCGGTGCACAGTCATACGTGAGCAGAGTGAACAGGAGAGGGCTCAGCACACATCCCTGAGGAGAGCCAGTGCTGAGGGTTATGGTGGAGGAGGAGAAGTTGTGGATCCTCACAGACTGAGGTCTGTTTGTTAACAAGTCTAGGACCCATGGAGGGGCTTAGCCCTAGTGTGAGTAGTTTGTCCATCAGGGTTTGGGGAAGGAAGATGTGAAGTCTGCAAAGAGCATACGGACGTGAGTCCTTCTGCTCCAGGTGGGTGACAGCGGTGTGGACCACAGAGGAGATGGTATCCTCTGTTGATTGGTTCTCGCGGTATTCGTACTGGTGGGGGTCCTCATTGATGTTGATGGTTGTTTTGATGTGGGTCATGACCAGATTTTTGAAGCATTTAGCGACTATCGTGGTGAGGGCTACTGGGCGGTAGTCATTCAGACCAGTCACTGTAGAGCTTTTTGGGATGATTCACTCTCTCACTCACACCTAGGGACAATTTAGTTATCAATCAACCTAACATGCATGTTTTTGGTCTGTGGGAGGAAACCGGAGTACCTGGAGAAAGCCCATGCATGCGTGGAGAGAACGTACAAACTCTACCCAGAAAGGCCCGCGGCCAGAATTTGCCCCTGCTCGCTGAGAGACAGCAGCTCTATCAACTGAGCCACCATGCCGCCCCACAATAATATAAAAACAAATAATAAAAAAGAATTAAAAACAAACCTAAAATACTAATTAGCAAATTCCAAGGGAAAGGAATAAAATCAAACAGTTCGGAAAAGGTTGAAAGTTTGAAAAAAGCGTACAACTGAAGCAAAAACACACCAGAGTCATCATCAAAAACACATTATCACCACCCTTTTTCAAACTTGTTTTATCTTTCCGTACATTTCATTTTCCATCTCGCACAAGTCTAAAGTTAACGATGTGTTAAAATGTATGTAATGTTTGGCTTTTTATTTTAATTCATCACTCCTGATTTTACACGTCTGAAACATGACGTTTGAGAACAGTTGCTACGGGAGGCTTTAACGTACAGACGAGAACAAAATGTGTTTGTGCCTTTTTGCAAGAAAGAAGAATCCCTGAAGGTCACTGACTTAACTTGAAACAAACAAAAGTAATAAAAATAAATAAATAATTACTGAAAATCAACTCAGTCATTACTTTTGGATTTTGGTTCAACAGAATTGTTTAAAAAAAAAAAACTTGTAATGAAACTGTCCATGACAAAATGTAAGAAACCTATGTGTTGTGGCCCATGACAATTAATCAAAGATGGTCAGATTTGGTCACCATAAACAATGCACATTTTCACATTCCTAGATTTTTAAGCTGCACATGGATACCCAGATCATCTTGATATCATGAGCAGTTCCAAGCCTGATTTGTTCTGCTAATGAGCAGTACCCCTGGGAAATCTGTCTGAATTCTCTTTCTACTGTATTCTAGTTCAACTCTGGTGATAATGAGATTTGCTAGCTGGTATTGAAATAGCTTCGCTGCACGCAGGGACAATCGTGAAAATTTAGGGATTTTCTGCTCAAAGCCATTGCTGCTCAGAAAGGTGCTTCAAAACATTCCTTAGAGTTGTCCATCCGTTACCTTCTGCTTGCTTCAGAGCCCCAGACAAGGACTGTCCAGAGAGGCCCAAACATCCTTAGCCTCCTCCCAGCTCTCCAGCTGCCTCTTTTAAGTCCTATCAGCCAACAAGACCCAATAGGACTCCTTCTTCAGCTTTACAGCCTCCCTCACTCAGGGTGTCCACCAATGGGTTTAGGAATGTCGGCTGCGAGAGGCACCAACAACCTTTCAGCCACAGCTCAAGACAGTCACTTCCACAATGGATACAAGTGACAGTCTCTCGGAGGCCTGAATTGAAGACCCTTCTGACTGGCGATCCCAGCAAACCCTCACTGCACGTTTAGCTTTACCAGGTCTGTCCGGCATCTTCCCCCACCATCTGATCCAACTCACCACCAGGTGGGGATCAGTTGATAGCTCAGCTCCTCTCTTCACGCGAGTGTCCAAAACACGCAGCCACAAATCAGATGACATGACTACAAAGTCTAGGCGTAGGCACAAACAAAAGTCAGAGCCAACCCCCCCCCCCCCCCCCCCCCCCGAAGCTGCAGGTACACTACCCTCTCAATTCCGGAAAAACACACAGATAGGAGGCTATACGTAGACCCATACCAGCTCGGTGCCTCTCACCATGGGCAACTCCAGAGAGAAACAAGATCCAGCCTCTCTCAAGGAGATTGGTTCTGGAGTCCATGTTATGCATCGAGGTGAGCCCAACTCATATATACATGTATATGTAGTTGGTACCTCTCAACATCATGCACAAGCTCAGGCTCCTTCCCCACCAGAGAGGTTACATTCCAGGTCCCAAACTTTGGTAAACCAGGTTCAGAGTGCCAAGGCCTCCACCTTCAGCCACTGCTCATGGCATCATCCTTAGAATATTTCAGATGTTTCATCCAAGAATCCCATAGATAAGGCATTTATTCATCATATTTTGACAAATTCAATTATATTTTTTTAACCAATGCACTCCAGCTGCCTGTGGACCACATTGCAACTTAATCCTCGATTCGACGGGACGGGCCACATGCAATTCAATTTCAATTCAGTTTATTTATATAGCGCCAAGTCACAACAGAAGTCATCTTAGGGCACTGAACATAAATATTCATATGTAAAATAAGTTAACAGAAACATTCATATATAATAATAATAATTTAACATTATTTGTCTGAGGAGCAGATTGTTTCAAATTTAACTCCATCACAGACTCTCATCTTGAGCAAGCATGAAGGCGACAGTGGAAAGGAAAAACTCCTTCATGAGGAAGAAACCTTTAGCAGAACCAGGCTCAGGACAAGCGGACCATCTGCTTCAAATGGCTGGGTTTGAGAGGAACAGATACACAATGGCAGGTCAAGAATCACGTTAAGATAGAAATAATATCAAATGAAAACTATTCAATTTTAACAATTCATTTAAGGAAATGAGGTCAATTTGTGCTCTAGTAGTCTAAGCTTAAGGCAGCATGACAAGCCAACCCTAACTATAGGATTTATCAAAAAAGGAAAGTCTTAAGCCCAGTCTTAAAACTGGACAATGTGTCAGCCTCACGGACAGAAACTAGAAGTTGTTTCCACAAGAGAGGAGCCTGATAACTGAAAGATCTTCCTCCCATTCTACTTTTGGAAACTCTAGGAACCACAAGTAAACCTGCAGTCTGAGAGTGAAGTGCTCTGTTGGGAAAATGTAGATGAACAGATGCTGGGATATATTCATCATTTAACGCGAGTTCCTCATTTTTCTGGACTGAATAAAACGTGCATTGAATTTAAGGAAATGCAAACGGGAGACGTCATTTAAATTTGACCCATCAAAATGAATGCGGTCATTTATTTACAGAATCAAATTTAACATCAAACATTTACATTAATTTGGCAAATTATGAAAATAACAACAAAGCAATCAATCAGGAAAAATCATACGGCCATGATTTCTCCGTTGCTGCACCAACAAACATTTATAACTGTACAACTATGATCTTTTACCCACATGAATGTGGGTAAGCACTTTACACAGACATTTCTAAATATCTGGAAGAATTTCTACTTGATAGAAAAGTTTAAAGATGGGAAGAAGTTTAAAGGGAGTAAGATTGAATGTGAGGGAAATTAAGTGTTCTCCAGAATCGACACTCTCCGGCTTTCTTCAGCTTTTCTTTACAGTACACTTAGGTGATGAAATCGGCTCCTTTACCTGGAGATGTCTCAGGTGAGATTCCGTTTAACGCACCCTTTCAGCGTCTCAGTAGGATGCTGTTACTCGTCCGGAGTAATGGCGAGGCTCTGTTCGACACATATTCACCTCAGTGGAAAATGTTATAATCCCATGGAACTCGGAAGAGCTTCGTTGTCATGTCAGGAACTCCAACAGCACTCCATCAGGACTTTAGCTCTCGTGTAGTTTACAGAACTCCCACAGAACTCTAGAAGTCTGACAACTCTCCAACTCTGAGTACCTGTGTGTCTCTCCGTGTCCCTGTGAGTTCCTGTAGAGTCTGTGTAGACCAGGAAGTACTGACATTTTAAAGACTCTTTCCCGGTTCACTTTTGGGATTTTTCATTGGTCAGAAACGACCAGAAGGGGTGTGTTTTTGTGACGTAAGAGGTTAGAGACAGCGAGAATTGTTATGAGACAGCTCAGAAATGTTCTCACAGACCGAGAGGGTTCTGTTTTGGCGTGCCTTAAGAAACAGGTGCAAAACATCTCTATTTACGTCTGAGAGGATTCTAAAACATGACAGTTTTAACATAACAACTTGTTTTTCGTTTGACTGTAACCTTGTAAACGCACACACTTGCTCATTCAAAAGCAGAAATCAGAAAAATGCATAATTACTCTGCACAGCTTTTAACATGAGAATAAAATCATTACTCAGTTAATAAAATTGATTAGTTCACTGCAACATCTAAAATGGTTTGAACTAAGACACTTTGATTATCAACATTTGTAAGATAGTAATGATAATAAAAAGAGAGTGTTCTTTTCACTTGAATCTTCAAGAAAGAAAGTCTCAGGATGGGTGAACCTGTATTTATGGAGTCAAATACATGAAATGACAGCTTCTGTCCCACAAGGTTCTAAAGGTCAAGAGTTTTGACCTTAGACTTAGTTTCGACGTAGGCCTAGTCCACTACAGTCCCCCCTTTGGAAATCATCACCTGTCCATGGAGATGAATTCCAACTATGGACTTACGTCGTCGATCGTCCTTGAAGCTTGATGTAATCCAGCCAAGAAACAAGAGTCAAGAGTAATCCAGCAAGGAAAACAAAAGTCAAGGTAATCCAGCAAGGAAAACAAAAGTCAAGGTAATCCCACAATGTTCTTGGTAATTCCATTGTGTTGATTATAATTCCATATCGTCTCGATACTCCATTGTAGCAATGCTTTAACCCCTTGGAAACAGAGTCTGTAATCCACTGGAAAAAGTCATATAATCCACAACGGTAAATCCACAACGATTGGAAGTGTTGATTAATCAGCATACAGAGGGGTACCCTTGGATTGAACTGAAGAAGCGGCCACCGGATGAAGAGTGGAGACCAACGTCAGGATTGCAGGTCGCCTCCAGCGAAGGTTGTCTCCAGCGACGTCCAGCCTGTGCCGTTCTGGTTCAATGTGTCATGCAATTATGTGGTTTAAGGTGGGCTTATGAAGGGGATTTTACATAAGGCCCTAAACTATATGCACCTGGTGTGTAAGCTATTATGGTTGGGAACAGCTACGACTACCAGTTAAGGGGTGGAGCATGCTGAAAAGGGGTAACTACAGGGGTTTAAGCCTATAGAAAAGGGTTCCAAACTACTTTTCCATTTCTAACTTGGGTTAAGTTAGCTTTACATGGCAAAATATAGTTTGGTTCAAATGTCTGTTGTCTTTTAGACGAACGACTTGAGATTGGGTGTTTGGTTTCCCATAAATGTTTTGGAAGTCTATGGCGAGACTTATCAAAAAGAATTAGCTATCCCCCCGAATAGAATTGTTCGAGTAGGTTCGGCTTAAGCGATGTGAGACCAATGTAGATTATGGTACTTAAGGTAACAATAATATACATTGACTCCGCAAGGATTGCAATTTAGCGAATGAACTGCATGTTGGCATGGTCAAAGGCTTCTTAGTCTCTAACTTACTACACACAAGATTCATCCTTACCTCAGAAACAACCAAAATCAACTAAACAACGTTTCAACACCGACAAGAGTAGTGACTAAGCATCTAGAAACATCGTTTCACTGCTCCTCCTCACCCTGGTTGTCAGTTTCAGTCACGTTGTCCCGTGTGAGTGGCTTCTTTGCGGACCCGCTTACGCGAGGCATAATCATATCGAGGTGCGCTGCATGGCGATCCACGTCGACTCGGAGTGACGTTTGGCCCCGGGACAGGGATGCGAGTATCCCACACAATACGAGGGTTATCGTCATTAGCAGGGCTATGATTAATGTGTCCGCGCTCGACCACGCATAGTTAATTGGTTGGATCGGGTTCTTAGTTGTGGACCTGAGGGACTTGAGAACTTGGTTTATTGGTTCCACGTCGACGACTTGGGTGCCTTCAAAACGGATCCTTCCCAGAGTCTCTGGATCTATGTCTATAGACATATTTCTCAGGTACCCTGAGTCATCCAGAGTCGCGTCCCATCGTTCCGGATCGAGGTGATAGAGCGTCAAATCACCAATGTGTATGGTTGTTCCCTGGGGAACACTGATCCACATCGTTTTGTCCGGTAACGCCAAAGGTCTATTTGCCCCGGGTTGATCGTAGGCTATGATCGCCTGTCTTTGAGGAGCGTTCACTAGCCAACGAGAGCCAATTATTTCCGCTTTTGCATCTTTAGCCAGGTGTCGAGGCGTTACGGTCGTCGAGCACTTAGAATTTTCCGGAATAGGTGTTAATCCGCATATGCCCGCGGTTTTATTCCACATAAACGGTTTGCTCGGGCACAGATAGTGTATCTCCCGAGTGAGAACACACATCTGCAGGTTTGGAGCTAGGTAAAC
>NC_056510.1:8875549-8878497 GCF_014905685.2 Nematolebias whitei | reverse complement strand
AGGTATTCCTGTGTGAACAATTGGTCAGCGAGATGATTCCAAAAAATACATGAAACATCCACAACACCACACATTAATTACTATCGCACAGCACGAAGAATAAAATGCTGTCAGGGTTTACTCCAGGTGCTCTGGTTTCCTCCCATTGCAAAAAAAAACATATAATTAATGTATGAACAAATTTACGTTTGTTGTGTTTGTGTGAATTGTCCGTACAATTTGCTGAGTGGCACGGTGGCGCAACTGGTAGAGCTGCTGCCTCTTAGCGAGTAGGTTACCCTGGTTCAAATCCCGGTCCGGAGGCCTCTGGGTGCAGTTTGCATGTTCTCTCCGTGCATGCGTGTTTTCTCCAAGTACTCCGGTTTCATCCCACGGACCAAAAACATGTATGTTAGGCTGACTAGGGACTCTAAATTGTCCCTAGGTGTGAGTGAGAGAGTGAATGGTTGTTTGTCTTGTTTGTCTCTATGTAGCCCTGTGATGGACTCGAGACCTGTCCAGGGTGTACCCCTCGCACAGTGGTGGCTGGACATGGGTACAAGCGACCCCCGTGACCCAAAAAGGAAGAAGCGGGTAAAGATAATGAATGAATGAATGGATGAATGGATGGATGGATGGATGGATGGAAGTTGCTGTGGAATAATGTTTGAATTTAAAAAATGCAGCGGCATAGTGGTGTTTAAGCCAGCCACTAGAGAGCACAAGCCAGTGTATCTCTTGTGCCGGTTCCAAGCCCGGGTAAATGGTGAGGGTTGTCAGGAAGGGCGTCTGATGTAAAACACTTTTGCCAAAACTAAAATGCGAGTTCATCAAAGCAAAACCATACCGGATCGGTTGAGGCCCGGGTTAACGACCTCCACTGGTGCTGTTGACAAACAGGGCGCCGGCGGAAATTGTGCTACTGTTAGTCGAAGACCACGAGGAGGGAAACAAGTTAGTTGGAGTGAGGACAGAGGATGCAGAGGACAGAGTGAGATGGAGAAGGATGACTCACTGTGGCGACCCCTAAAGAGGGAAAAGCTGAAAAAGAAGCAGCAGCATAGTTGTGGTTCAAACTGTCACCTAAAGTAGTGTTTAGTTTGAATTCTATGCCATGCCTGCAAGGGTTTTCTCAAGGAAATCTGGTTCCCTCCCGCTCCAACAGCCTCAAAACACCCAAGCTAGCTTGACTGAAACTGCAAACTTGTCAATAAAAATAATAAAAAGAAAACAAAGTCTCACATCTTCCACCATGTGCTCCATAGGTCCCCCTGTGTGAACAACTGGTCAGCAAGATGGTTTACAGTCATCAAAATATCTAATCAGATTCCACAAAAACACATGACACATCCACAACGCATTAATTACTATCACCTCACAGCACAAACAAAAGTAAAATAATAACTAAAAAAATACACCACAAATATTATTTTCAGAATGTCATGACGTATGCTGAATAATCCAGGTAGAAAAATCTACCAAAGTTAAATGAGGTCCTCTGGACAGATTCTTCTTTCTTGAAATGTTTCATCTTTTATCCAGAAGACTTCTTCATTCTGAGAAGCGGCAACAAACTCAGTCTTATAAGCAGAACCTTCTCATAGTGGATCAACCAGTTTGCTAGTGACAGCCAAAAATAGCTGCTCACATGCAAAAGAAGGACCATCGGCCTAAAAACTGATCGTTAGTGCCGTGATGGACGTTTGATGTTCACACGGGGCTGAATAACGGCATTGTAAGAGGGGAACAGTTGAACACGAAGACCTCTGCCCATTTAAAGATGGACGAGCTCTGTTCATAAAGATGGCTTCCTTTACTCTCTCAAATCAGTGTTTCTCTCTATCAAGGATGTGCAAGTTATTTCACACAAGTTTCTGCTCATAGCAGTTCCCCCGGCACAAAAAGAGTAATATTGTGTATGCTGTTCATTGGCTCGAGGGCTATGATCAGTTATACATCGGGGAAACTAAACAGCCACTGGTCAAAAGGATAGCCTAGCACAGAAGAGCAACATCATCAGGCCAGGACTCTGCAGTTTTCACTCATCTGCAGGCCTGCGGTCAGTCTTCTACTGTATGGCTGAAGATGTATGGGCAGAAACTTGGATGCCATAACTTCACTCCGTGGTGGACCAGGACCTCATCATCAACAGCTAAGCCAGGGGTGCCCAATATGTCGATCACAATCTACCAGTCAATCACAAAGGTATTATGGGTAGATGGCATGGCATTAAAAAAAATTGAAGTCAGCCTGTCATCCATCCTCACTATGACATTTGTCACTTTGACATACAGGGCAGCCAGTCGGAGGCCCCGTTTACACGACGTGAAATGTTCGGCCATTCTTTTACAGAAAACAGCCCTCATTCTCATGTGAAATGCTCTGCAAGTGTCAAGTTGCACGTGTGCATTACAGACAGCTGCAGACAAAAGTTTATCTGCTCTAACAACAGTTATAATTATATCGTATGAACATGATAATTATATTGTACCAACATGATTATCATGTTGGTACAATATATTGTCATGTTTGTACAATATATTCTCATGTTTGTACAATATAATTACCATGTTTGTACAATATATTCTCATGTTTGTACAATATAATTACCATGTTTGTACAATATATTATCATGTTTGTACAATATAATTATCATGTTGTACAATATTTTATCATGTTTGTACAATATATTATTATATTTTTACTATATATTATGTTTGTACAATATAATTATCATGTTTGAACAATATAATTATTATGTTTGTACAATATATTATCATGTTTGTACAATATATTATATTTGTACTATATATTGTCATGTTTGTACAATATAATTACCATGTTTGTACAATATAATTACCATGTTTGTACAAAAATAATAATCATGTTTGAACAATATAATTATCATGTTTGTACAATATTTTATCATGTTTGAACAATATAATTACCATGTTTGTACAATATATTAT
>NC_056510.1:8875028-8875539 GCF_014905685.2 Nematolebias whitei | reverse complement strand
ATTACCATGTTTGTACAATATATTATCATGTTTGAACAATATAATTATCATGTTGTACATTATTTTATCATGTTTGTACAATATATTATTATATTTTTACTATATATTATGTTTGTACAATATAATTATCATGTTTGAACAATATAATTATTATGTTTGTACAATATATTATCATGTTTGTACAATATATTATATTTTTACTATATATTGTCATGTTTGTACAATATAATTACCATGTTTGTACAATATAATTATCATGTTTGTACAAAAATAATAATCATGTTTGAACAATATAATTATCATGTTTGTACAATATTTTATCATGTTTGTACAATATTTTATCATGTTTGTACAATATATTATTATATTGTTTACTATATATTATCATGTTTTACAATATATTGTCATGTTTGTACAATATATTATCATGTTTGTACAATATAATTATCATGTTGTACAATATTTTATCATGTTTGTACAATATATTATCATGTTTGAACAATATATTATC